>NW_024599345.1:0-26522 GCF_004379255.2 Salvia splendens | reverse complement strand
AAATAAGATAAAGTTTTACCAGTATCACTATCGCTTACTGAGATCTCAAGTAAACTTAGATCCAAAGTATTATAGACAACTACGAACAAATTAAAACAACTTTTGTAGTAATAATCATAAGTGAGGTAATTTTTTTTTTAAATACAAAATTAATTTATGTTAAAAAAGTAGCTATCTTATTCTATCAAAATTACTTACTTACTCTGTCCCAAAGAAAAATAACCCTTCTTTGGACGGTACGGGAAATGTATGCAACTTTATTTTTTGTGTGAAGTGGAGAGAGTAAAGTAAGAGAGAAGGAATAAAGTAGAGTGAAAGGTGTTTCCATTTTTAGTAACGAGTCATCTTAGTTGGGACAAACCAAAAAAGAAAGTGAGTCATATTTAGTGGAACGGAGTGAGTATAACACATTGAAATTAATAAAAGTAATCTAAATACTACTCCCTCCGTCCCTGAAAATTTGTCACATATTTCCTTTTTCGCCTGTCTTAAAAATTTGTCAGCTTTCACTTTTACATTTTTGGTAGTGGACCCTACATTCCAATAACTCATTTTCACTCACATTTTATTTTAAAATTAATATATAAAAGTAGGACTCACGTACCACTTACTTTTTAATTCACTTTCTATTACATTTCTTAAAACCCTTGTAAGATCAAATGGCGCTAAATTTTAAGTTAAAGGAGGGAGTATGATGTAAGGACACCTAAATAATGGGATACTACAGTTTGACCGCATCTTTCCATTTCAGATCTGTTTTTTTCGGTGATAGTGGGTCTAATTATATTATATATAGACGAAACTTCAATAATTGCGTTGGATTATTGTTAATGTTCAAACCATTTGTCATTTTAAAATGAGATACGACCTTGACTTCACGTTAGCCCAATTTGGCGGCTGACTGGATTTAATTATATGAAGGTTAAAAAATTTTAAATCCTAATGCTAAATATAGTTCCGGCTTAGTCTATAGGGCTAATCATATTAAAAACTAATAATGAAAATTAACTATTTTATGATTCATTTTTAAGGAACTAATTCATCATAGGTAATAAATAAATATTTAAATTTAAGCTAAACAAATCATATGAAAAGAGTACAATAGGAAATGTATGATCAATCAAGAAAAATTACTCATATTAATATTAATTTCTTTTGGAAAGTACTATGTATATTAATGTGTTATGATTGATTTTGATATGTTTATTTACATAATTAAAATAAAATATAAATATATTTGAATATACAACTCTCTCCGTCCCACAAAAGATGTCACACTTGTGGGACGACACAAATTTTAGGAGGTTTTTGTTTTGTTTGTTAGATAAAGAGAGAAATATAATATTGTATATTAATGTGACAGAGAACTTTTTTAAATGGATGAATGTGACATTTTTTATGGGACAAACTAAAAAAGAAAGTGTGATATCTATTATGGGACGAAGGGAGTACTATTTAAAAGCTATAGTACTCTCTTCGTCCCCTATACTTTTGCCATTTTTATTGGTCCATATTAGTTATCCACTTCCACTTTTACATAAATGGTAAGTAGATTCTAAATTCTACTATAAAATTACTATAATAATGAGATTCATATTCTACTAACTTTTGTAACCTACTTTCCTTTATATATTTTAAAAACTCGTGCCGGAATCAGAGTAGATAATTATTAAGGTATGGAGGAGTATTTCACAAGTTAGACATCTAAAAGCTCATATAAAGAGAGTGTAACAACTTCACATAGGAAAGTAGAGAAATTGTAAATCATGGAGATAGACATCCCTTCAACTCTCATCCCTTCAACACTCATCCCTCTTCTTTCCTTTTTCCTCTTCCTCTTCATATTTCTCAAATCTCTCACAATCTCAAAATCAGCAAAGAGCTCTCACATTTCCCCGGCCCCAAACCCCTCCCTCTCATCGGCAACCTCCCCGTCATTCTCCGCGCCTCCGCCAGGCCACACCGCCTCTTCCGCGACCTCGCCACCGCACACGGCCCCTTGACGCATCTCCAGCTCGGCGAGCTCCACTTCCTCATCGTCTCCTCCGTCGAATTAGCGAAGGAAGTGATGAAAACTCACGACACCAACTTCGCCAACCGACCTCTGATGATGGTCACGGAGGAGCTCGCCTACAACTCCTCCGGCGTCAGCTTCTCCCCCTACGGAGACTACTGGCGCCACCTGCGGAAGATCTGCACCGTCGAGCTCCTCAGCGCGCGACGCGTGCGGTCCTTCCGCCGCATTAGAGAGGAAGAAGTCACGAGCATGTGCAATTGGATTGCTTCTCGCGAAGGCTCAACGGTTGATCTGTCGGAGAGGCTTTACATGTCGTCGTACGACGTCATCGTGAGGGCGGCCGTGAATAAGGCCAAAACCAAGCAGCGTGAGATGATGATTTCGATACTGATGGAAATTATAAAGTTGACTTCGGGGTTCATGTTGGCGGCCTCTATCCTTCCGTCAAATCGCTTCGTTGATCACCGGGGCGCGGTTCAAGATCCGGGGGATGCGTCGCAAATTGGACGAGGTGCTCGATGGAATGATCGAGCAGCAGAGAGCGGCCGCGGATGACGGCGATGATGAGGCCAAGTTTGAAGGTTTCTTGGATATTCTCCTCAGATTTGAAAAAGATGGGACTTTAACTACCGACAATCTCAAAGCAGTGTTATTGGTATGTGCTTTTCTTTTTTTAGTCCAAATATGAAATTGAGGCCAAATTAAAGCCATTAGATTTAAGGTGATCAATCGCCTAGATTACGACAGATTTATAAGATTTATTTTATACAGAAGGCTAAAACAGGGAATTAATCTTTTTGTAGTTAAGACTGATGACTATTTTTTGAATCTGTAATGTTACGTGTCACTTTCAAAGACTATTAATATCATTAAAACTCTAAAAAAAATCATTTACATAACTAAAAGTTAATGTGGTTGTTTGTAGCTGTTCGCTTTGGTCAATTCTTGTTCACGGATTTTAGGGTGTCTCCAATAGTTAAGTCCGTGGCCCTGAGCCAAGCCACAAAATTTGGCCTAGGCCACGAAACTTGGTCGGGCCACCAAAAAACTTGTCCACACTATAGTGGACATGCCCAATCCACCAATTAATCATTTTTTTTTCATTTTTTGAGGTATTTTAATTTAAGTAGAATAAAAATTATCGGACTCCCCTATTGAAGACCCTCTCATGGAACAGCTTATCCTTTCCCATATGCCCAATTATTATAGATATGGTTGTTTTTCAATTTGAGCTCATACTTTTCCATTTCAGGATATGTTTATTGCGGGAACCGACACGTCAGCTACTACAATAGAATGGGCAATGTCAGAGCTGATTAAAAACCATAGCAAACTCATCAAGCTCAACAAGAAGTCAGAAGGTTTTTGACAACGAGGATCATGTATTGATGAAGACAAGTTCCATGAGCTGAAATACCTCAAATTAATCATCAAGGAGACTCTGAGATTGCACCCACCAGCCCCACTCTTAATCCCCAAAGTGAACTCCCAAAGATGTGAAATCAACGGTTACGAAATCCCAGCAGGAACCAGAGTTATAGTGAATGGATGGGCACTGGGAAGAGATCCCGAGTATTGGAACGATCCAGAGAAGTTTATGCCCGAGAGGTTTGAGGAAAGTTCCCATGATTTCAATGGGAGCAATCTTGAGTATATACCATTTGGCGCAGGAAGGAGAATCTGTCCCGGCATGTTGTTCGGGCTCGCCAACGTGGAACTTCCACTTGCTATGCTTCTCTATCATTTTGATTGGGAAATGCCTAACGGGATGAAATATGAAGAATTGGATATGACTGAGGGCTTTGGCGCCACTGTTCATAGGAAACACCATTTGTGTTTAATCCCTATTGTTAATCGACCTTTGCAGAGGTGATTAATTAATTTAGGGAGGATTTACTTTGAGTGATAGGATTTGTTAATTTAGAATGGTTCTTTATATTTTATCACTTAAAGTAAATGTCATTTCATATACCACAAGTTTGAAATAAAATGGCGTCATTTTGTTGTGAGACGAACGACATCGATCGTTTAAGTGACTGGGTGTATTGTCCACGTAATATTTTCTGATTGCCATAAATCCAAGTTCATGGGATAATAAACTAAAAGTATCAAAATGATGGATGATATTAATTGATTTTCAAACTTAACCATAATTTGACCTAACCATGGAGTACTACTAAAAATGCTCTCCATATTATTCAATCGAACATGTTCAAATATGTGGGCTATGTACTAGCATGGGCACATCTACGATGGGCTTTCAATATCAGGCCACCGATTGGATTCTCAAGTGCGGGTAGCTATCTTATCCTATACTTTATACTACATGGAAATTACTTTAAAATTACTAACTAATTTTTTTTGCTAACTTTTTTTTTATAATTCTTTAAACTCGCGCAAAACTCAATGAAATTGCTAAAGTGGGACGGAGAAGGGAGTAGGAATTAAAATAAGATAAAAGATGACTTTTTCTAGTAAATTACAAGTAACATGGTCAACAAAACAAGGCAAATAAGCTAACATGATGGGACACTTTCACACCCATTTGAATCATCTAATTAAGGTTGATTTAGTACTCATATATTAAATCAGCTGTCACAGAAGGTGACAACTGAAATTTTCTATAAAGTACTACGTGGTGGCGGTCGACCTATCAGACTTCACGTTTGTCCAATCCGGATTTGCGGCTAATTGAAATAATTTTTTTATAGGTTAGAAATTTCCAATCCTATATGATTCCATTCTATTGCGAGTTGATTTTAGGAGGGAGCCTCATGAATTTATTCTATGCATTGCCGGTATGTTTAACACCGAGTAAATGCCCCTTTTGATGTATTGTTACCAATAAGTTTGAAATAAAATGGCGTCATGTTGGAGAGATACAATTAACTCAATTGTCAAGAATTTTAGAGAGATGTAATTGACTTAATTGTAAATTAACAACCAACACGGTCAACAGAATAAGGAGTAAACATAATACGATGAGACCAGTGGCGGACGCAAAAATAAATTTGAGCAGGGGCTTTACTAAAATTTTTCATTATCAATATTAATATATACTATATTAATATATAAATTAATATATATATATATATATATATATTAAAAATCTCAATAACAATAATAAAATTGTATAAATATTTAATACATAAAGTGCCAACATAAATACTATAATTCAAATCCAATTCAACTTCTTGCATACTGATTTCCACTAATTCAACAATTCTAGCACGTAGAGAAGATAGAAGATGAATAATTACCCTTTCGCATTTTTAAAAAAAAAATATTCCATTTCTATATAAGTAAAAATTACTAAATTAATTAAAAATGTAAACTTTACTCCTAGAAATGTAGTTTATTTTTCTATAAGAATATTAGAATGTAAGTTTACTTTCTATAAGAAATTAAAATTATGAAAACCACACAAAAAAACTTTTAAATGGTTCAATAAACCATAAAATACTATGTAAATTAACCTTACGAATGTAATACAATAACTATGACAAAAGAAAAAGGGAAAAATGGACTCACCAATTAAAGTGGTAAAGAAGAGCCATAAAATCGTTAGTCAAGTATAATTTGTAGAAACGATTTCAAATTTAAGTGTTATACTTATATTGTTATAAAAAGTGGAACACGTTTCAATAGGGATAAGAGATTGTCTTTCCAGATTTTATTACTATTATTATTTTTATATTCATTAAACAACTTTTTTGTTATTTCCATCTTCTTCCCAACCCCAACAATACGGCGGCCATTGTTATATAAATTTTTTCGCTGCAATTTTCAATTTCAGTCCCTCCTTCCAGTTAATTTCCAACAATTTAGACATCTAACACTTTAACTTGGTGAGGACTGAAGTTACTTTCAAAGAAAATTTAAATAATTTTGAAGTAAAAATATATTTTAAAAAAAAGTTTGGAGGGGCTTAAGCCCCTCTCTTCATGTGTGTGTGTCCGCCACTGGATGGGACACTTGTATTGAATCCACACGAAAGATTAATTAATTAATAGTAGGGATTATTAAATCACTGACGGAAACTAATTACTAACTAAGAAGCTTACCTATTCAGATTGTGGACTAATTGAAATAAAATTTTATTGTGTATTAGATTTGTCAAATGCTTATCCAAATGTTTGGGTTATGAGTTTTTCCATCGGGATAAAAACTAGTAGTAACAATGATAATTAATTTTTATGTTTTCTATTCTTAAGAAACCTAAATTGATACATATAACATCTTAGTACTCCCTCCGTCCGTGAAATGTTGTCCAGTTTTGTCATTTTGATCATTCCGTAAAATGTTGTCCACTTCACCTTTTTTTTTCAATTTTGGTAAATGGACAATACTTTCCACTAACTCATTACACTCACATTTTATTATAAAACAAATATATAAATGTGAGACCTACATTCCACTAACTTTTTCTACTCACTTTTCTTCACATTTCTTAAAACCCGTGTCGAGTCAAACTTTTACAATATTTTGCGGATGGGGGAGTAACAATTATACTCTTACAAAGTACAACATGTAATGTATTATTGATAAAACTACTTCTATTTACATATGGTAGAACCATCATGTGAATCATGTTACGGACTCAATATCTCATACCGGCCGTAAGAGCAACCGGTGTACGATTTATAGACTAAATAAGTTAAGAGCAACAGTGTACGATTTATAGACTAAATAAGTTCTTTATTCTAACAGACCAGTCTTTTAGGATGAGTTCTCCAACTGTTTGGTGTGCACTAGAGGTCAATTTACCAAATAACTCATTGACAAAACAATTAACATGCAAGTTGACAAAATTTTAGGTTATAAATAGATGAATAACCTCATACAAAAATTTCACATCAGGAAACTAGAGAACTTGCAAACCATGGAGTTTAGCATCCTCTCAACTCTCATAGTTCTTCTTCCCTTTCTCCTCTTCCTCTTCATGTTTGTCAAATCTCTCACAATCTCAAAATCAGCAAAGAGTTACTCACACATCCCCGGCCCCAAACCCCTCCCTCTCATCGGCAACCTCCACCTCATGCTCCGCGACTCCTCCGGCCCCCACCGCCTGTTCCGTTCCCTCGCCGCCCCTTAATGCGTCTCCAGCTCGGCGAGCTCCACTTCCTCATCGTCTCGTCCACCGAATTCGCAAAGGAAGTGATGAGAACTCACGACACCAATTTCGCGAACCGGCCTCAGATGCTGGCGACGGAGGAGCTGGCCTACGACTCCACCGGCATCACCACCTCCCCCCACGGCGACTACTGGCGCCACCTCCGGAAGATCTGCACCGTCGAGCTTCTCAGCGCCCGGCGCGTGCGGTCCTTCCGCGGCATAAGAGAGGAGGAAAGCATGAACATGTGTCAATGGATTGCTTCGCGCCAAGGCTCGGCGGTTGATCTGTCGGAGAGGCTCTACATGTTGTCGTTCAATGTTATCGTGAGGGCGGCGGTGAAGGCCAAAGCCGAACATTGTGAGATGATGATTTCGATTTTTATGGAATCCATAAAGTTGTTCGGGATTCATGATGGCGGATCTCTATCCATCCGTCAAATTGCTGCCGTTAATCACCGGAGCCCGGTCCAAGATCCGAGCGATGCGCCGCAATTGGACGAGGTGCTCGATAGCATGATCGAGCAGCAGAGAGCGGCCGCGGATGACGGAGATGATGCTAAGTTCGAAGGTTTCTTGGATATTCTCCTCAAATATGAAAAAGATGGGACTTTGACTACAGACAATGTCAAAGCAGTCCTACTGGTATGTGCTCTTTTTTTGTTTCTTATACCAAAGTCGTGAACGGATGAAAAAATGAAATTTGAGACTCTTAATCGTGGACGGAAGAGGTAATTAAAAATCTTCTGATGATGGTGCATGGATTATATCTAGTTGTTCACTTTGGTCATTTTTTATTAAAGGATTTTATGGATTTGGGAATGATGCATAAATCTGACAGAATCATTACCATTTCAGGATATGTTTTTTGCGGGAACTGACACGTCAACTACTACTATAGAATGGGCAATGTCAGAACTGATAAGAAACCCTAGCAAACTCATCAAAGCTCAACAAGAGGTCAAAAAGGTTTTTGACAGCGAGGGATCACATATAGACGAAGAAAAGTTTCATGACCTGAAATACCTCAAATTAATTATCAAAGAAACTCTGAGATTGCACCCACCGGCCCCACTTTTATTCCCCAAATTGAACTCCCAAAGATGTGAAATCAATGGTTACGAAATCCCAGCAGGAACCAGAGTGATGGTGAATGCATGCCCTGAGTATTGGAACGATCCAGAGATGTTTATACCCGAGAGATTCGAAGAAAGATCCCTTGATTTCAACGGGAGCAATCTCGAATACATACCCTTTGGTGCAGGACGGAGAATCTGCCCTGGCATGTTGTTCGGGCTTGCCAATGTTGAGCATCCGCTTGCAATGCTTCTCTATCATTTCGACTGGGAAATGCCAAATGGGATGAAAGCAGAAGAATTGGATATGACAGAGGGCTTCGGCGCCGGTGTTCATCGGAAACACCCTTTGCGTTTGATTCCCATTGTTAATCGACCTTTTGCATGAAGGAGTTTGACTAATTAATTCACCATTATCATTGTCACATGTACGAGAAAAATAAAATATTGTGTTAGCACTAAGTTTAAGTTGATATGATTAGACTTAGATTCAAAAATATTATTGTCAACTTCGAGAAAAATAACTATTGTATTAGGTCGTTTTTTCTAAATTATTTCAAACAGATTAGTTCCATCACCACGTCCAAATTACAATAATACTCCCATAAATATCGATGTCTTTAGTAAAGGCTGCGCGTCTTCAATTTTAATATAATAACATAAAAGTCAAGACAAACCCCCATGAAATTCTTTGCTACTTTATTAGAAAATTGATTAAAATTGACTTTATATATAATCAATTATTGAAAGGATTTTTTGAATGATAATTTCGGATATTATAACTTATATGGTCAAAAATTCAAAAATGTTTGAAGCCCACTCAAGCATGGAAAATTCTAGATAGTCAGTACGAACTTTAATAAATTATTTAATTTATAGTATAATACTTACTTTATATCAATTTTATAATAATACTAAAATCATGGAAGTTATGTATAATCTGACTGCATCTTTTCATTTAAGTGTAGTATTTTCTATTTGGAACAATTTTATTACTCCAAAAATTATACTATTTAAAGTTTTGTTTGAAAGAATTTACTCGACCATTGTATTTGAAAAAAAGAGTTAAGTTTGTTTTGGGCCAAATTATGAAATAAATTATAGGTTTGTACTATATTATGTGATTCTCCCATTGGGCTTTTGGAATTAGGAGCGGGCTTATATTTTTTAAGCCCAAATGTTTCCTATATTTCAAGACACAGGTTTTAAAACATTTTATCGAACACCTTCGGCCCAACCTCAATATTCACATAATACCAAGTTAGATACCTATGATTTTTCCTAAATCTGAATTTATGGGATGATTGCAAAAATTTCAAAATCATAACATTACTAACTTATTACAAATTTATAGGATTAACCATAATCTGACCAAGTATTACAGATTTTTTCGTCAATGTACCTATTAACAAATTCCCACAATTAATTAATAAAATAGCATGTGTGGTAGTATCTGCCACATCATTATATAGTGTTTTCTATCCGTGATAGCGTGTCTAATTATATTATACTCTAATAATTGCGTTGAATTATTTTTTAATGTTCAAACCTGTAGTGTTACTTAAATCGATATAAAAAAGTGGCATAGTCAACAAAATAAAGGAAAATTACAACTAACAAGATGGAACGTTTTCACATATTCTATTGCAACATGCTTCTCAGCATCACCAAAAGACACGATTTGTATAAAAATGATAGACATAGAAAAAATGAAACTTCTCAATTTCAAATATTATAACATTGGTCAGAATTTGACTATTTTAAGAACTAACAAGTTGACAACTAAAAGTTCATATAAGTAGATTAATAACAACATTAAACAACAACTTCACATAGGAAACTAGAAATCATGGAGTTTAACATCCCATCAACACTCATACCTCTAATCCCCTTTCTCCTTTTCCTCTACATATTCCTCAAATCTCAAACAATCTCAAAATCAGCAAAGACTTACTCACACTTCCCCGGCCCCAAACCCCTCCCTCTCATCGGAAACCTCCACCTCATGCTCCGCGCCTCCTCCGGCCCCCACCGCCTCTCCGTTCCCTCGCTGCCAAACACGGCCCCCTGATGCACCTCCAGCTCGGCGAGCTCCACTTCCTCCTCATCTCCTCCACCGAATTCGCGAAGCAAGTGATGAAAACTCACGACACCAACTTCGCCAACCGCCCTCTGATGATGGCGACGGAGGAGCTGGCCTACGACTCCAGCAGCGTCGTCTTCTCCCCCTACGGCGACTACTGGCGCCACCTGCGGAAGATCTGCACCGTCGAGCTTTTCAGCGCTCGGCGGGTGCGGTCCTTCCGCAGCATAAGGGAGGAAGAAGTCACGAACATGTGCAATTGGATCGCTTCGCGCCAGGGCTCGTCGATTGATCTCTCGGAGAGGCTTTACTTGACGTCGTACGACGTCATCGTGAGGTCGACCGTCAAGGCGAAGAGCGAAGAGCGTAAGGTGATGATTTCTATTTTCACGGAATCGACAAAGTTAGCGACGGGATTCATGATGGCGGATCTCTATCCTTCCGTGAAATTATTGCCGTTGATCACCGGAGCACGGTTCAAGATCCGACGGTTACGCCGCAAAATAGATCAGGTGCTTGATGGCATCATCGAGCAGCAGAGAGCAGCAGCTGATGATGCCGAGTTCGAAGATTTCTTGGATATTCTCCTCAAATATGAAAAAGATGGAACTTTGACTACAGACAATGTCAAAGCAGTGTTACTGGTAAATTCTACTCATATTTTAGCTGTGATAAAATTATTTCTGTATTACTCCATGTCATAATTAATATAGTACCTATAGAATATCTCTTTCTCTTTTTGAATAAATTCTGATTACGTATTAATTTATGATAAAAAAAATTTATATCTCAGAATATATTACTTGGAGGAACTGACACGTCAGCATCTACCATAGAATGGGCAATATCGGAGCTGATAAGAAACCCTAGCAAACTCAGCAAAGCCCAACTAGAAGTCAGAAAGGTTTTTGACAAAGAGGGATCATATGTAGACGAAGACAAGTTGGATGAGCTAAAATACATCAAATTAATTATCAAAGAGACTTTGAGATTGCACCCACCGGCCCCACTTTTAGTCCCTAGAGTGAACTCGCAAAGATGTGAAATCAATGGGTACGAAATCCCAACAAAAACCAGAGTGATAGTGAATGCATGGGCATTGGCGAGAGACCCCAAGTATTGGAACGATCCAGAGAAGTTTATACCAGAGAGATTCGAAGAAAGCTCCATCGATTTCAACGGGAGCAATCTCGAATACATACCCTTTGGTGCGGGAAGGAGAACGTGTCCCGGCATGTTGTTGGGGCAGGCAAACATGGAACTTCCTCTTGCTATGCTTCTCTATCATTTTGATTGGGAAATTCCAAATGGGATGAAAGCAGAAGAATTGGATATGACCGAGGGCCTTGGCTCCACTCTTCATAGGAAACACCATTTGCTTTTGATTCCCATTGTTAAGCGACCTTTATGAGCACATGCTTGATTAATTTAGGAACGTTTAGTTTAAGTGATAGTATAACTTATCTTAAATAAATGTTGGAAAATAAGACACACTAATAAAAGAAATCAAGTAGAAGTTTTTTTTTATACTGCGTCTTATTTTTAAAAAATGTAATTTAAGAATAATTTTCGAAAAATAAATATTTTTGTGATAATATTAGTATGTCTTATTTCCCAAAAATATGTTGTGTAAGCATAATTTATTGCTCCATTATACATGCTTCTAGTTAAACCTTTGCGTTCGGCGGCTTGACTAATTAATACGGGCATTATTTATTCCAAGTTGTTGATTATTGGACTGGTTAATGGGTGGACTATTATTTGTGTTGGGCCTTGGTTTATTTCGGCCCAGGCAGTTTGGGGTTGTGTGTTGCCCTAGCCCACACCACTTGAGATATACTCTCCTCACTCCATCCGCCGTTTCATTATTCTCTCATTCTCACTGTGTGTTCTCTCTCTTCTCTCTTGAGTCTTTTGATTTCCCTTGAGTTCTTCTTCTCTGATGATTCTCTGAGTGTTACACGATGGTTTATCTCAGGTGTTTGAGTGTGTAATTGTTAAGGACCTAATTCCTTAACGTCGATGTCCACGCAAAATCAAGAAACGAGGTGTCGTCGTTTGTCGAACGCCCAACGTTGGGTCGTGACTTGGACGGCAAAAATTGCAGCTGAGAGCAAGAAGTTCTCGTCGGCAGCGATAGAGAAATAGAATTTTATGATTCAAGCCAAGTTGGGCGAAATACTGATTTCATTAATGGGTTGAATGAATAAAATGATAACAATCTATCCTATTTATAATACTAGAATACTAGCTTATGGAACAAGAAACAAATATAAGAAAAGATATGCAAATACCTAATATATCTAAACAAAATAATAATAATAATAGACTCGTATCAGTAATCGTGTGAGTAGTTGAGATTAGCAACTGATTCGGTTGCTAGGGTTCCAGAGGAGATTGGGGTTTTCTGGTGAGAGGTTTCTTGTGAGTGTGAGGTCTGAGAGAGGTCAGATCCGGTATTATGGAGTGGATTGGAGTTGTATTCGTGGTGTGTGAAGTGTTTCACGGTTGGATTCAACGTTGCTCCCTTGTATCGTTGTTTTGGTGAATAGATCTGTACTATTAGCGGGTGACTGAGCCATAGCTTGTAGATCTATGCGATTCCTTTGTTATCTCTCTTATTACTGCATGTTTTGTGTAGATCCGAAAGGATCTTTCGTTTTATACTAACAAGTTTCTTAGTGTGCAGGGTTCTTGGTGATTCTTGGAGTTTCCAGTCCAGGAAGGCTCTGGTTGTTATCTTAGCTACTTACTGTATTGTAAATTGTAATAGCTAGTGATTTTTTAATTCAGTCGCTTGGTCGATGGTTTGACTGTGCCATCTTGTAAACAAGACCAAAGAGATCTTAGTAAATAGTGAATCGGATAGTCTTATCCCTACACAAGTTATTAGGTCTTTCATGAGATCTAGTGGTCGTCGCTCCCTATATCACTATCAATCTATCACTCTTACATATTGATATAAGAATAAAATAAAATAAATGCTGACAACTCTAGATAAGACTTGGATCCAAAATATTATTGAAAACTTCGAAAAAAAAATCAATTGTGCAGTAATTATTGACGCTGAGAGGTTTTTAATTTAATAAAGCCTTCAATTTTTATGTACTAACTACTAACACAAAAAGTCATTTAGATTATTTCAACATTTGACAAACAGAAACGGATGAAATTCTATGCTACTTATTTTAAACGATAATATAAGTGGAAATATATATACATATGTAGAATTAATTTTTAATGGATTTGTAAATTATAGTTTCTGACCATATATATAATTTATAGGTAACGAATTAAAAAATATTGATTAAATCAATTAGTATATTACATTATATATTCTATTTAATTAAGTAAAGTCAAACCTATTACTATGTATCTGCATATTTTATTAAAATAAGAAAAATTATAAGGCACGTTACTTACTTGAGGTTGTCAATTTAGAAAACCCATTAAAAAGGGGCCAGTCTAAATTCTTAAACAAATTTTCTCGGGCATTCGGTTGCCATGACTAATATCATGAGACTATCCATCTAGGATTAAGTTGTGAGATTATTTTAGTTAGAGGGGGAGGCTATGACTAATTATCATGAGACTATCCATCTAGGATTAAGTTGAAGGGTTCAATCTTATGAACCAAACATGGTACATATTTAATCATGAGATTTAATCTTGCAAACCGAACACCCCTAAGAGTATAAATACCGACAATATTAAGCTCATCTCCAAAATAAAAGAAAAACAACTAACACGATGGGACACGTCACACTTTCACATATTATAATATTGAAACAATTGAATCAACTAAGGTTAATTATGTAATATTAAATTATGAAATTTCAATTTCTTTCAATTTTCATTAATATATAAATTGTTATCTTTTGATTATGTTCTGCGTGTTTTACTAAAATAAATATTTTTTCTTATACTTTTCTTATTCTATTGAAACAAAATCATTTTCACCAAAAGTCATTGCTTTGCATACGAATGAGATAAATGAAAAATATGAAATTCTCAATCTCAAAGATTATAAAACTGATCAGACTTGATCAAATTTTGTACTCCCTCCGTCCATAATATATTGTTCAAGTTTGACACGGCGTGGTTTTAAGAAATGTGAAGAAAATTGAGTTGAAAAAGTTTGTGAAATGAATGTTCTACATTTATATATTAGTTTTATAATAGAATATGAGTGCAAAAAGATAGTGGAAAGTGTGGTTCATTTACCAAAAATAGAAAAAGAAAAAAAAAAGCAAAGTGGACAATTTTTCATGAACGGACCAAAATGACAAAATTGGATAAGATTTCAAGGAAGGAGGAGTAATTTTAAATGGCTATTATCTGTTCATTTATCTATTGCTATTAGGGGCTTCTTGGTATGATGGAATGGAATGAGGAGGGAATGGAATGAGGTGGGAATGGAATGGGGATTCCATTATATTCTTGTGCTTGGTAAGCACAAGGAATGCAAAAGGAATGGAATTGTTATGCCTTGATTGATTCTATTCCTATGTTTGATAACTACAAATTAATATAGAAATGAAATGGAATGAAATGTGAATAATTAATATGTTGATTATAAAAAAATATTTAAGGTTGCGTTCGGTACCATGGAATTGAGCGCTTGAAATTAGAATATGAATAATTATATCCACAACACACACTTTACACGCTTCACACACTACACAAACTACACACAGTTCACACACTACATGCATTACAAACACTACACACACTACACAATTCACACACTACTAACACTAACACTACTCACATAAGTATCCTATTTTTGATTTTTTTTTTCAGCTTTTGGATTTTTTTCGATCCAAACCGAACCAAATCGAAAAATTGAAATTTTTCAAAAGTTTAAACTGAATCAAAACGAAAAACTGAACTAAATTTGAAATTTTAGCTTGTGTGAAGTGTGTCTAGTGTGTGTATTTCGTGTAAAATTTGTAAGTGTGTGTAATGTGTGTACAATGTGTATATTTTGTGTGTAGTGTGCGAAGTGTGTGTAGTGTGTGAACTGTGTGAAATGTGTGTAATGTGTGAAGTATGTATAGTGTATGAAATGTGTGTAGTGTGTTAACTGTTAAGTGTGTGTAGTGTGGTGAAATATGTGAAATGTGTGAAGTGTGTGTGTGTGTGGATTTTTCAATTATTAAAAATATTAATTTTATTACAAAATTGTGATGATATTAAATTTAAATATAATATAAAATAGAGGGAACATCATTTTAGGTCCATGAACTTTGCCAAAGTATCATTTTAGGTCCGTGAACTTTGAAAATCTTATTTTAGGTCCGTGAACTTTGAGTTAGTTTCATTTTAGGTCCTTTTACTATTTCCAAGTTTTTTGGACGAAAATACCCTCAATACCTTAAAATATATATATTTTTAATAAATTTATCATATACTCATATTTTTTTATAAATATCTTTACAATATATTTTTGTCAAATTTTCTAAATATAATTTGACCTTAAATATTATCACTTAATTTTGTGACATGCAAGTAAAATTGCTTCTTCAATTTTTTATATTAATTTTTTTTAAAATTGAATAAATAACTTTTCTCTAATAATAAAAAATTGAATAAAGATCTTTTCTTGCATGTCACAAAATTAAATTATAATATTGAAGGTCAAATTATATTTAAAAATTTGTCAAAAATATATTGTAAATATATTTATAAAAAGATCTTTATTCATTTTTTATTATTAAAGAAAAGTTCTTTATTCAATTTTTAAAAAAATTAATATAAAAAATTGAAGAAGCAATTTTACATGCATGTCACAAAATTAAGTGATAATATTTAAGGTCAAATTATATTTAGAAAATTTGACAAAAATATATTGTAAAGATATTTATAAAAAAATATGAGTATATGATAAATTTATTAAAAATATATATATTTTAAGGTATTGAGGGTATTTTCGTCCAAAAAAACTTGGAAATAGTAAAAAGGACCTAAAATGATACTAACTCAAAGTTCACGGACCTAAAATAAGATTTTCAAAGTTTACGGACCTAAAATGATACTTTGACAAAGTTCATGGACCTAAAATGATGTTCCCTCTATAAAATAATATTTATAAAATTTTGTTAAAATTTAAAATAAGAAGAAAGGAATATGAAATGGAATGGAATGGTCATTCCTAGCTAAATAGATGGAATGACTATTCCCATGTTGAATAGAATGGCCATTCTAAATGGAATGGTGATTTCTAAGAAAAAAAATTACCAAGCAAAGGAATGGAATGGAGATAGGAATATCATTTCATTCCCCATTCCATTCCATCGTATCAAGTAGGACCTTAGGATAGAAATTAACAAGTTGACAACTAAAAGTTTATATAGGATAGAAATTAACAAGTTGACAACTAAAAGTTTATATAGGATAGAAATTAACAAGTTGACAACTGAAAGTTTATATATATATATATATATAGGGTCTTGTTAGGTTGAGATTTTTTAGCTTAATTGAGAATTGAGATGCATTTTCAGCCACTCATTTTGAAATGTCAACTACAAGTAGATTATATCAACTAAGGGTATTATCGTCATTTCATTTCAATAGCCAGAATATCAAATGTCAACAACTCGTATTAAAATGTCAACAACTAAAAAAAATTTATTTTTTTATTTTTTTAAATTTATTTTTTTAAAATTTTTTTAAATTTTTTTTAATTTTTTAATTTTCACGCGATGTCAACTACGATGTGTAGCCTGCACATCAAATGTCAATAGCCCTGCACATCAAATGTCAATAGCCTGCACATCAAATGTCAACAGGTTATAGTTGACATTATATGTGTATAGGTGATATGAATCGTATATTTAGTTGACATTAATATGTGCAGTTGACATGAATTGTATATGTAGTTGACATTATATGTGTGTAGTTGACATGAATTGTATATGTAGTTGACAAAAAAATAAAAATAATAAAAAAATAAAAATCGAAAAAAAAATTTAATTTTTTTTAAAAAATAAAAAAATATTTATTAAATAAAATGTATGATGAAATTACCATTCTGCCCTTTCACAATTAATTAATGTAAAAATATTTTCCATGTGGTAAATTCTGGACCACTCATTTAATAAAAATGAGTGGCTAATAATGCATCTCAATTCTCAATTAGGCTAAAAAATCTCAATTGATCACAACCATATATATATATATATATATATATAAAGGAGATTAATAAGAACATGAAACAACAAGTTCACATAGGAAACTAGAAATCATGGAGTTTAACATCTCATCAACACTCATCCCTCTAATTCCCTTTCTCCTCTTCCTCTTCATATTCCTCAAATCTCAATCAATCTCAAAATCAGCAAGGAGCTACTCACACTTCCCCGGCCCCACACCCCTCCCTCTCATCGGCAACCTCCCCCTCATGATGCTCGGCGCCTCCGCCGGCCCCCACCGCCTCTTCCGTTCCCTCGCCGCCAAACACGGCCCCCTGATGCATCTCCAGCTCGGCGAGCTCCACTTCCTCATCGTCTCCTCCGTCGAATTAGCAAAGGAAGTGATGAAAACTCACGACACCAATTTCGCGAACCGGCCTCAGATGCTGGCGACGGAGGAGCTGGCCTACGACTCCAGCGGCGTCGTCTTCTCCCCCTACGGCGACTACTGGCGCCACCTGCGGAAGATCTGCACCGTCGAGCTTTTCAGCGCTCGCCGCGTGCGGTCGTTCCGTGGCATAAGAGAGGAGGAAAGCATGAACATGTGCAAATGGATCGCTTCCCGCGATGGATCGCCGGTTGATCTATCCGAGAGGCTCTACATGTCGTCGTACGACGTTATCGTGAGGGCTGCCGTCAAGGCGAAGAGCGAGGAGCGTAAGGTGATGGTTTCGGTTTTCATGGAATCGACAAAGCTAGCGACGGGATTCATGATGGCGGACCTCTATCCGTCCGTCAAACTGCTGCCGTTGATCACCGGGGCGCGGTTCAAGATCCGACGGTTACGCCGCAAAGTAGATGAGGTGCTTGATGGCATCATCGAGCAGCAGAGAGCGGCTGCGGATGACGGCGATGACGATACCAAGTTGGAAGATTTCTTGGATATTCTCCTCAAATATGAGAAAGATGGGACTTTAACTACAGACAATGTCAAAGCAGTGTTACTGGTATATTCTTCTCATATTTTAGTTAGCATAGATAATTTTTAGTTTATGATGCATAAATTTAAAATGAATTAGACTTTATAATTTGACAGCATCCTTGATAGGGATCTACTCCTATAGAATAATAAGTTGTTCTTTATTTCTTAGTTTATCAGAATTAAAAGTGAAGATATAGAATATATTTATCATGTTACGGTTGTCTCTATGGGAACCAATTTCTCTTCTTTTTTCACGTCTTTTTCTCTTGCTTTTTCAAATAACTTCTCTTATATGCATTAGTTTGTAATTAAAATTATATATTTCAGGATATATTACTTGGAGGAACTGATACGTCAGCATCTACCATAGAAGGGCAATATCGGAGCTGATAAGAAACCCTAGCAAACTCAACAAAGCCCAACTAGAAGTTAGAAAGGTTTTTGACAAAGAGGGATCATACGTAGACGAAGACAAGTTGAGTGAGCTAAAATACCTCAAATTAATTATCAAAGAGACTTTGCGATTGCACCCACCGGCCCCGCTTTTAGTGCTAGAGTGAACTCCCAAGATGTGAAATCAATGGGTATGAAATCCCAACAAAAACCAGAGTGATAGTGAATGCATGGCATTGGCAAGAGACCCGAGTATTGGAACGATCCAGAGGAGTTTATACCCGAGAGATTCGAAGAAAGCACCATCGATTTCAACGGGAGCAATCTCGAATACATACCCTTTGGTGCGGGAAGGAGAACGTGTCCCGGCATGTTGTTGGGGCAGGCAAATATGGAACTTCCTCTTGCTATGCTTCTCTATCATTTTGATTGGGAAATTCCAAATGGGATGAAAGCAGAAGAATTGGATATGACAGAGGGCCTCGGCTCCACTCTTCATAGGGAACACCATTTGCGTTTGATTCCCATTGTTAAGCGACCTTTGTGCGCACGTGCTTGATTGATTCAGTAACGTTTACTTTGAGTGATAGTATAACTTAGAAAAAACTCAAAAATGTGTTAGGGAAATAAGGCACACTTATCACAAAAAATATAGTGAGTCTTGTTTCCCAAAAAATTGTTATGTAAGCATAATTTATGAAAATAAATATTTTGTGAAGTATGTTTTTATTTTCCCAAAAATATGTAATGTAAGCATAGTTTATTGTATAAAATAAATGCTCCATTTTATACATGCTTCTAGTTAAAGTTAAACCTTAGCGTTTCGGCGGCTTGACTAATTAATTAATGCGCATTATTGACGCTGGATGGTTTTTAATTTAATAAAGCATTCAATTTTTATGTACTGACACAAAAAGTCATTTAGATTATTTCAACATTTGACAAACAGAAACGGAGGGAATTCTACGTTACTTATTTTAATGGATTATTTAAATTATAATATCTGATCATATAATTTATATGGTCAAAATTCAAAAATATTGATTAAATTAGTTAATTGATTACATTATATTCTATATAAGTAAAGACCTATTACTATAGTATCTGAATATTTATACATATATAAAAGACGAGTTTTGGCCTTCTTTTGAATATTTATAAATTTTGGGCATCAATGTGAATATTTATAAATTTTAAGTATAATCATGTCATTCACCTCACTATATAATTAAAGCATAATAAGTCCTATATATTTCATCTATTTAATATTGTAACTGCCCATCATGAAAAATTGACCGTTAATTAGTAATTCGGGTGAAAGACATGAGTGTAATAGGTTAATTAGTAATAGCTTGCATTAAAAGCGGTCAATATTTAAATTAGTAATTTGGGTGCCATGAATCAAATCAATAGTGATGCCCATTCATACGGTTACATTCATACAATATAAAAAAACATAAATTGAATTTAAATGGCATTCCTATACGGCTCTTCATGCATGCCCATTTAAAAGTAATAAAAATGGCATTCACTATTGCTGTAACGTAAAAGTTAAAAAGTATATATAAATCAATTTTCAACGTAAATTTAAGGATACAATGATGCTATAATTCCATCAATTCAATGTATACTTTTTTATCTATAAATATGTAGTAGTATTGGCTAGCTTATAATTTACTTTCTCACTTACTCCCGTTGCATCACGAATTCCATGAAAAAAGAAGATTTTTTTTTCTGGTATGGTTATTATTACTCTTTACCAATAGTAGTGCATTCATATGAATCTATTGTATGCATTTGTTTGTATGATTATTATATTCCTAATATTGTGATCTTGCCATAGGAAAAAGCTTGATACCATTGTAATCTAAACCTTAACATTATTATTATTATTTGAATATTAACATTATCCCGACTTCTATTTTTGTAGATATTATTGGTGTTATCGTTGACCTCGACAAGGTTACTACACAATCTAATTCTCAACTCATTTAGATTAAGATTGTTGATTCGCGGTGAGTGTTAAACCCTCATTTTATTTTTATTTTCTATCTGTTGTACGCTGTGGGAAAATATTGTTGATTCGACACTTATCATAAGAACCCTACAAAACTTTTCACTTCCTCAAATTTATAACATTAATTAATATCGGTTATTTGTCTCTTTATCAAGACGGGTCATGTATCATTGACATTTTAAAACGTATATATTTGTATTTACATACATAAAATAATATATATCTTCTTAATTATTCATTAAATGTATTGATATAGCATTGATATTGTAGCAAATAATAAAAATCATCAATTGTAATGTGAGAAACCAGCATTTAGAACATGATTTTCAACAAATGTATCAAATTAAGAGCGCCATTTGCTCAATTTATTTTTATAATTTTGCATTAGTTATATTTAATATTGTACCAAAACTATTATATGAAATTTAAATTAGTTACAATAACATAAATGAAAGAAATTATATATTGTGACTGCCCCGTTATTATTTAGTTCATTCTCCATACACTAAGGGCAAAATAACCACAAGGTCCTAAAATTATTCAAAATACAAAGATTTTGTTACTGCCACGTTAAGAGTTGAATTTTGGATATTAGTGATAGCCATCACTGATATCTTTAAGTAATTAATTCAAAATATAAACTTACTATGATGAAATTAAATCGATCTGTACATCGTACGGGGTGTGATACTAGTTTTATTAAAAGGAGAAAAATTATAAGACACGTTACGAGGTTGTCAATCTAGAAAACCCATTAAAGAAGGGCAAGTCAAAATTCTTAAACAATTTTACTCTTAGAGCACCCACAACCGTGCTCTTGCCAACGAGCATGGTTGTGGGGCCTACCCCACTTTTTCTGTCTGCTCTTAGGCAAGAGCACAACACCCACAACCGTGCTCTTCCGCAAGGACGAGCACAAGGGTCCACCATTCTATTATTCAATTTAAATAAAAATATTTCCACAAAATTAAAATACATTAAAAATACCCGGAATAATATTACAAATTACAAATAAAATAAAAATGACATAATTAAAATCCTAAAAAATAAAAAAAAAAGATAATTAAAATCATAAAAATTAAAAACTACATAATTAAACTCCTAAAAATTAAAAATTACATAATTAAACTCCTAAAAATTAAAAATTACATAATTAAAGCTAAAAATACCCCCGTTGAAGACTATTCATCCGGTGGCACTACCCCCAATTGTTTTTAGAGGCCCAATATCATGGCCTCATGCAATCGAAGTTGCGCGGGGGTCATAGTTGACCTATCGGCCATATTGAGTTGGGCCAAAATCGCCCACAACGAGTTGGTAGGGGGTGGAGGTGGCGCATAGGGAACGGGAGCGGGAGCGGTTCGGGAGCATCGCCAGATGGAGTCACGGCGCGACGACGATTGGCCGTCGCCTTCTTCCTTCCTTGCGGTCGGCGTTGGGAACCGCTCGGGCCGGCGTCGGGGCTACCCAAGTTAGCTCCAGCAAGTTGGCTAACCACGTCTTCGGAGCCGGCTTCGGATAGGGATACCGACCTTGACCGTTTGGAGGAGCCGCTAGAGGAGGATGTAACTTACGCCTCCCCTATACTTCGGATGCGACCGCGTCTCCTGCCAAACGTTGAGGTACTTGAACGGCTTGTAGTTCATGGATTGGTAGGTCGACAAGGCGGAACTGATGATGTCGACCTCGCTCCGGCCGCTCCCCGCCGACCGCTCTTTCTGCAGGTAATACCCCTGAAACTTTTGGATTTCTTCGTTGGCTCTGTAGATGGCGTTGTGCACCATACTCTCGTTGCGCTCGATTGTTCCCGCCGGCTGGTTTTTATTGTATCGGCGACAGATGCGCCACCAATAGTGATTGCCGGATTGGTTCGTTCCAACTTACGGATCTTCGGAGATTGACAAATACGCCTTGAACAATTGCTCCATCTCCGCCGGAGTGTATGGTGTGCGGACACCGCGAGTAGGAGGAGTCGGAGTTTGGGAGGGGCGGTCGACCTCGCTCTAAGCTCGGGTGTCCACCCGTATAGCCCTTTAGGGGTATCTTGATCGTCGATCGGGTAAGGCTGGTAGCCACCCGGGACGCCCGAACTTTGGGTTTGAGGAGGGGCCGAATATTCCGTTTCCGAACTAGGAAATGGTTTTGAACTGAACCAATCGGGATTCCAACCGTGGGAGCCCGGGGTTGATCGCCGTGGCCGGACATTGTTATGTTGTATGAGTGGAAGAAAGATTGAGAATGGAGATGAGAGAATGTAGATGAGAATGGAAATGAAAGAATGTAGATGAGAATTGTGTAGTGTAGTGTGAATTTTTTGGTGTGAAAGTGGGGGTATTTATAGATGAAAATGTGTATTTTTGGGGGAAAAATGAAAAAAAAAATTGAAAGTGGGCAGAAAACGGATATAATTTTTTTGGGAAGTGGGAAAAAATATATTTTTTAATCATTTTTAATTAAAAATTGATTTTTTTAAAAAATATTCAAATGCAACGGCTATGTCGTTGCCCAATCAGCGTCTGCCACGTCACCAGCTCGCTGGCACGGCGCTGCTCGATGCATCGAGCAGCGCCGTGCCAGCGGCGCGAGCGGAGCGGCGGACAGCGTCTCCATGCCGCTAAAACGGACGGACGGACGCAGTCCTACTCACCATTGTGTATGCTCTTAAAAATCATAAACAATAAGCATGCAGTCTAACATAAGGTTTATAAAATATTACCACTCTCTGTTCAGATTTAAATATTATAGGATAAAATAAATAAAAATTACAGTCTGACTTCAACAATGTTAGTGTCAGATATAGGAATTGACTGTTTTTCTGCCCATATATGAAAAAATGATACTCCCTCCGTCCACGAAAAATAAGATACTTTGTGAATGGTACGAGTTTTAATGTAGAATTGGTAAAGTAAGAGAGAAGAGAAAAAAGTAAGAGAGAAGTAGTGTAGTGGAATGTGGAGTCCGTATTATTAGTAAGAGAGGAGAGAAAAAAGTAAGAGAGAAGTTGTTGAAAACTTTTCTTTTTTGAACGTGCCCTATTTTTCGTGGACAACAAAAAATGACAAATGTGCTCTATTTTTCGTGGCCGGAGGGAATAATAAAGTAGTGACTGAATTTTGAGTTGGCTAGCAGTATATTTGAAATTTTATATGAAAGAAGACCATTGAATTTGAAAAAAAAAGTTAAGTTTGTTTTGGGCCAAATTATGAAATAAATTATAGTAGGTTTTTATATTATTATGTGATTCTCCCATTGGGCTTTTGGAATTAGGAGTGGGCTTATATTTTTGAAGCCCAAGTTTTTCCTATATTTCAAGAGACAGGTTTTAAGACATTTTATCGAACATCTTCGGTCCAACCTCAACATTCACAATTGGATCGGTTATTATATCGAGCACCTTGACTTCTGACCATTCTTTCCCTTCGCATTTGATCACTCCTTTATGTCACTAATATTTATTTTAAAAAAAGTTATATACATCTCACGTAATATTTATTTGAAAATATTGAAATTATAATGATCAAATTTAAAATAATTATAATGATCAATATTAATTTCCATCTCCGACTACATAAACACTTTGAATGATGATGCGTAGCTCTAGAGACGTTGAAGAAAGTGTGATTAATTTATATATAACTTTAAAATTATTTGTTCTTTACATTATTTTCTAAGTGTTGTACATTACATAATATTTTTCGGTTGCCAAAACAGATATGATATTTTCTAAATCTGAATTCATGGGATAATTGCAAAAAATGTCAAAATCATAATATTAATAATTTATAGGATTAATCATAATTTAACCACATAGTATAGATTTTTCATCAATTTACCTATTAACAAATTTCCACAATTAATAAAATAGCAAGTGTGGTCGTATCCGCTGCATCATTATATAGTGTTTTCTTGCCGTGATATATTGCGTGTCTAATTATATTACTATGATATAGACGAAACTCAAATAATTGCGTTGAATTATTGCTATTGTTCAAACCATGTGATACTTAAGTTGATATATAAAAAAGTGACAAAGTCAACAAAATAAAGGAAAAACAACTAACGTGACGGGACACGTCACACTATCACATATTATAATATTGAAAATTTGAAACAATTTATGTAAATAATAATCATGAATTTCAATTTTCATTAAACATAAATTGTTATCTTTTTTATTATGTTCTACGTGTTTTACTAAAAATAAATATTTTTCTTTTTATTTTCTTTTATATTCTTACTTTTCTATTCTATCAAAACAACATCATTTTATAACATCACCAAAAAACATTGCTTTATATACGAATGAGATAAATAAAAAAAAATTGAAACTCCTCAATTTCAAAGATTATAAAATTGATCAGAAATTGACCAACTTTTATGATTTTAAATGACTATTATCCCTTCATTTATCTATTACTAAGTTGACAACTGAAAGTTTATATAAGGAGATTCATAACAACATGAAACAACAACTTCACATAGCAAAAACAAGAAACTATGGAGTTTGACATCCCTTCAACACTCATACCTCTAATTCCCTTTCTCCTCTTCCTCTACATGTTTATCAAATCTCTCACAATCTCAAAATCAGCAAAGAGTTACTCACACATCCCCGGCCCCACACCCCTCCCTCTCATCGGCAACCTCCACCTCATGCTCCGCGCCTCCTCCGCCTCATGCTCCGCGCCTCCTCCGCCCCCCACCGCCTCTTCCGTTCCCTCGCCGCCAAACACGGCACCCTGACGCACCTCCAGCTCGGCGAGATCCACCTCCTCATCGTCTCGTCCACCGAATTCGCGAAGCAGGTGATGAAAACTCACGACACCGTCTTCGCGAACCGCCCCGTGATGCTGGCTCCGAAGGAGCTGACCTACGACGCCACCGGCGTCGTCTTTTCCCCCTACGGCGACTACTGGCGCCACCTGCGGAAGATCTGCACCGTCGAGGTCCTCAGCGCTCGGCGCGTGCGATCCTTCCGCAGCATAAGGGTGGAGGAAGTCACGATCATGTGCAAATGGATCGCTTCGCGCCAAGGCTCGACGGTTAATCTGACGGAGAGGCTCTACATGTCGTCGTACGATATTATTTCCTAGAATGGGCAATAGCAGAGCTGATAAAGAACCCTAGCAAACTCAACAAAGTCCAACTGGAAGTCAGAAAGGTTTTTGACGAAGAGGGATCATATGTGGACGAACACAAGCTGGATGAGCTAAAATACCTCAAGTTAATTATCAAAGAGACTTTGAGGTTGCATCCACCGACCCCATTTTTATTTCCTAGAGTGAACTCCCAAGATGTGAAATCAATGGGTATGAAATACCAACAAATACGAGAGTGATAGTGAATGCATGGGCAATGGCAAGAGACCCCGAGTATTGGAACGATCCAGAGAAGTTTATGCCCGAGAGATTTGAAGAAAGCTCCGTTGATTTTAAGGGGAGTAATCTCGAATACATACCCTTTGGCGCGGGAAGGAGAATGTGTCCCGGCATGTTGTTGGGGTTGACAAATATGGAACTTCCTCTTGCTATGCTTCTCTATCATTTTGATTGGGAAATTCCAAATGGGATGAAAGCTGAAGAATTGGATATGACAGAAGACCTCGGCTTTGTTCTTAATAGGAAACAACCTTTGCGTTTGATTCCCATTGCTAAGCGGCCTTTACGTGCACGTGCTTAACTGATTCAGGAATCTTCACTTTGAGTGATA
>NW_024599344.1:0-33925 GCF_004379255.2 Salvia splendens | reverse complement strand
TAATTATACCATACCCTTAATAAAATTTTAGATTCTTCTTTATTGTTCAAGACAAAATAAATAAATAATAAACTTGAAATCCTACTCATTGTTAATGCAGCAATTTAATTTTCGGTATGTATAGTTTCAACAGGAAAATTTATATTACGACACACAAATTCATTAAAAAAAATTCTTAAATCTATCTTATATTACTATGTTCATTCAATTTATGTACTCTTATTTTGACCACTAATTTAACTCCAAAAATTGACTAGTATAACACCAAATAATATTCCCTACCATTTCCAATAAATAAGTTATATTTTATCATTATTATTATTATTTGCAATATATAATCATCCATTGGAAACATAATTTATCAACTTTATAATTGGAATAGCAAATTCCGTCTAAGCCTATTTTGGGATGTTACAGCTAAATCCTTCACGCTGAAGTTTGGTCGCAATCTAAACACATTCAAGTATTTTTTGGCAATCCATTTTGAACTTATAAGCTTGTTATTCATATCCCTAGGACAATCATGTTCACCATCATATGCCTTGATTTCAACAATCTTTTTATCTCTCACAACACTAGCATAAACCCTCCAAGGACAAGGTGGATTGCATTTGGCTTCTAAGCGATCCTTTTCAACCCTCTTAAAGTGTATAAATTTTCCGGCCTCTATAGCACAAGTCGTAAGAGCCTCTTTACACTCAGACACATCCTGAAATTGCATCCTGAACCTAATATTTAAGGTTCTATGATCACATTTAGGATTATAAACAACTCTCATTCTCCTACACTTAAAATGGCCAATATCATCATCATTGTCATCACTTTCAAATGAATGCACATCGCTATCAGAGCTTGCATAATCGGAAATATTCTCATTATCATCATTGCCAACACAACCTTCAAGGAGTTTAGTGATATCATCATATGCCACTATGTTCCTTTCTTTTACAACAATGTCATTCTCGTCAAACAGTTCGGTATCAGTTAGCTCATTGTCAATGTCTTCACTTTCAGATGGATAATAATTCAAATCTATATCACAACTCGACTCTTCATCGTCACCCACATTTTTCCCAATATTTTCAGCAGCTACTTCCTGACTTTTCTCCTCAAATCCATCTTCCAATCTCCTCCCACCATCTATAAATATACTAACTGTTCTAATTATGTGAGAAAGATATGTCAACATTTGCATAACTTCTTTATCAGATTTTATAATCACATACAAATTTCGATCGGGAATTTGTAGCACATCTTAGACCATGACATAAAGCCTAATTTTTTTTAACTTCTTCCTCAATGTCAAAATAGCCAAATTTATCAGAATCAAAGCCATATCTCCCAATAAATTCTCCCCCAATATAATTTTTAACATCATCTACGTCTTCAAAACCACCTCCATAATGAAAATAAATGGCAAATTCATCACTGCAAAAAAGAGAGTGGAGCACAGTTGCATCATACTTAGTAAACACTTGCCATTTAATATAAATCAGGCATGTGTTTGTGTGTTTGCTGGAAGTGTGTTTTGAGCACCACAATAAAAATCCTTTTTAGGCATATTATCAAACGTGTTGAGAGTAAGCATCCCCCAACAAAAAAAATAAGAAAATCACCAAACCCTACCAAAAACATAGTTTAATACTTCAAAATTAATCACATAACTTACCTATGCAACTTTTCTCCAGAAGATTTGGATGACTTGGGACCACCAACAACTTTATCCATCATTTAAAAATGAATGTGCTCGTCCAAGAAAAGAAAAATATTTAGAGAAGTAATGGTGAAAGGGTGAGAAAGGTGAAAGGGTGAGAAACACGGTGGTAAAAAAGTGATGAATATGAAGGTTTTCTTATTATCCAAGTCAGATTTTATTTATTCTATTTTTTTGCCACATATGTAATAAAATAATATGCATTTTCCACATCAACTTCAATTTGATCGGAATTCTTCAATGGGGGAAAAATAAAAAAGTCCAAAGTTCATGGATTTATATTCAAAAAATAAAGTTCGGGGGAAAAAGTAGAAAAAATTGAAAGTTCATGTATTTATAGACTAATAACCCAATTCATTTTGCAAAACTTTTTAGATTTTAGTACAGTGAGAATAAATTAGGTCAAAACACAATAAGAAATATAATATGAGTATGTGAGTTGGACTAATAGTAAATATATCAAATTCGAATACATTGTGATATAATTTTTAAATTCATATTCATTTACCTATAAAATGATTATAATATTTCAAATTATATCAACCTAATGCAATTCCACTACAAATTGCTACCAATAATTGTTCATACACAATACAAACACACAAACCAGTTGGAATTGGAACGGGGGATTACCACGTTAGCAAAGAGTAAGAGACAAAATAAAGATAAAATGAAGATAAAATAAAGTAAGAGACAAAAGAATAAAGCAAAAGAGTAAATAAAATAATAGTGATTGAATATTTTATTGTTTATCAAAAAATGAAATAATGACTCTATTTAATAGAATGAATAGAATTCTTTTTTAACACGAAAATTAAGAAATTATGTTAAATACTTAAATGAAGATAAAATAAAAACAGGAGAGAAATAAATTAAGAAAGATAAAAAAAATAAATGAAATACGAGAATAAATAAAATAATATTATTATATATTTTTTTCTTAAAAGGAATGATTCAATTTAGTTATGGCCAAGTGACTAGTTTATATCCTCTTCTTTTCTTGGTATTCATTGCATAAAATTTTATAGGGTTCGTGCGTGGAAATAACAGAAATACTTTGGTCGCAGCCAACGAAGAATGATGTGTCCTAAATAAGTAAATTAAAAAAATCATAAACATTATAAAAATATTAAATTTAATAGGAGTACTTATTTTACAATAAATTAACTTTAATATCAATCAATTTAATACATAACACTATAGTTTAATATGTATTTTTAAAATTAACCCAGATTAATTAACTAATGATTAATATGTCTATCCTATATACGTATAGATTTGTGCAGCTTAAATAAGATAAGCATGATGTGAAATTGTGGAAATCTCTAACAAAATAGATTGAGAAAACAAAATTACTGCTGTTAATATTAGTCAGTAGAGTAACAGTAGTTGATTTACTGCTCTCCGCCAAACAAAACTAATACGCAATTTACAAGCATCTTCTCCTTCTTCCCCTCTGTTTCTCAGCAACACCACGCCTCGCCTCTGCCAATTCAGATTCATTCAATCGATTATCATTCTTGCTGCTTACCTCACCGATTTCTCTCTTTGAGGCCTCAGCTGGATCGCCTCCTTTTTCCCTTCACATTCATATTTTTTATCAGAAAAAGAAGAGAAGAAGAAGAAATTTTTGTATATGTGTTGTTTTTATGTGCCTAATTCTGATTTTGTTTCTTGAGTGAGTGGAGGAGGATGGGATTACAATCTTCCGATAGAATATGCTGGAGGAGTAAACCATAATTTATGAATTTCAACTGAATCATTGTTCTAATCTATCTATAAATCTATCAATAGAATAGAATAGAGGGAGGATTAGGGTTATGGAAGAGGGCTCCACTACTGCTACTAGGGAAGCTGAATCCCCTCAACTCAGCGAGAGTCCAACATCTTCGTCTTCCTCATCATCATGGCGCCCTAGGCCGCTTGCCTTCCGCCCTTATTCCCCAACTCTCCACACTAATACCAACCCTCAACATTTGCGAGTTGTCGTTAGAAGACCGGTATGATTTCTCCGTCCATCACTCTTATTGTTTTTTCATCTGTCACAGCAACAGTGTAGTATTTCCTAATTTCACTAATCATGTGCACCACCGTACTATAATAGATCACAGAAATTTATAGGTTGCATTCAACATCAGGCAGTATATGAAAATTAAGAACAAAGTAGGCCATCAAAGTAATTAGGAAAACTAAAGATGGAGACCATTCACTTGTTGGGCCCCAAATAAACTTGTTGAATAAATACTACTCATTGTATCAGTATTTATAGATAAATTCAAATGAGTAGGTATGCGACGGGTAAGGTATGAGTCGTATGACTGTGGTTGTACAAACACAGGGAGTACGTTTAAGTCCTTTATAACAAATCAATTCCAAAGTACTATAATCACATAACTAAACTGTGCTTGGGCATAGTTTTCGGATAGAGCATCAGGCGTTTTGTTGAGACAAAGCAAGAACGAATTTCTGAAGCCTTAATAGTCGAGTCCTCATATAACCTCATTACCATGTTTACTTGAAGAAAGGCAATTGTTTTTGGGATAACACAGAAAGTCAGAAACTGCCTCACTGGGAAGGAGGGTAGGAGAACAATATATTCTAGTTATATATAGGAACTGATTTGCAAATTACAGGGGCAGGTTATGATTATCAATTTATTGTCAGGTGGTGTTATATTATATCCTCTGCCTAGAAATTGATCTCCTTTCTGGTTTTGCCCTTGTTTTCTCCATCCAAGTTGCAACTATTATTTTTTTGGCATGCTCCTTATCTGTATTCTGTCATTTTTTGCATGGAATTTATTTGCTTTCTGTACCCTTTGTTAAACTAGTAGATCCATTTTAGAATTTTCTTTTTGTTTGGTTGCAGTTTGGTTGCCCGCTTGACTAAGGATATTGTTGAGATATATCAATTATGCAACCCTCTGTTCCGTTATTCAGAAGAATTGAATCTAAAGAGGTTCTTGACGTCACCATCAACTGGACTTTTGAATGATGGCTGCGATAATGAACATTCAGACCTAATCCTTACCGTAAATTATTCCCTGGTTAACTCAAACATAAATCAAAGGTATGCGTATCTCAGTGTCTGGGCAATTTGCTTAAGGATTTGAAGAAATACTTGCCTTTTTGGTAGCATTAATTCCATATTTAAATCATTAAATATTTTGAACTCAAGATGATACATTTTGAACCTGTAGTGGGTTACTTGCATAATACAAACACTTATCAGAATATTGTCTTTTTGTAGTTTGTTTTAACACTTAGCAGGTGGAAAGTAAACAGAATGACTGCTTTTTTTTATGACTAATGCACCAAACCTAATTTCTGGTTGTATATCAAGATGCCATTAGTGTTGTACTGTTGTACACATACTGTAGGGTTCTAATTGTCACAGTTAGTTTACCCTGTCTTGCTACTGAATTCGCATGAAGATATTTTTTGCCGTGCTCAACATAATTGTTTGAATAAAACATCTTCCTGTCAGTAATTGCCTGATATTTTAAACCAAGTGTCGCAAGGACAACCTAATGTCATGGAACAAGGAAAATGGCTAAATAATTCAAGGAATGGCTCGCAATGATATAAGTATTGCTGTAGCTATCTAATCATCACTCAGCAATAATGAAAAAGCAACTTAAAACTGGATCGATCGTCTTGATTCTGGCATTCTGCCTGTATGAATTTGCAAAAATGGATATTCTTTTACTAAAGTTTATTACATGTTATCAAAAATTATTTGACGTCTGCCATTTTTCACACCTCTTTTCCCCTTTTAGTGGTTCTGCTTCTCACTTGTCTGTTGGCAAATGATTTTTTTCATCTACTTCTGTATGCAGGTATGTTGTGAAGGATGTTCTAGGCCAAGGTACATTTGGGCAGGTTGCTAAGTGTTGGGTAGCAGAAATGAACAGTTTTGTTGCTGTGAAGATAATAAAAAATTTACCTGCTTTTTACCAGCAGGCACTTGTTGAAGTTGCTATCCTAACAACAGTAAGCCTGCTCTGTACTTGGTTTTGTCATTTTTTCTGGTTCAACTAAAACTCTTTGTGGTAGATTTTCAGCCTTTTGTTTCTTTGTGTAGTTAAATAAGAAGTTTGATCCTGAGGATAAGAACCACATTGTTCGGATATATGATTACTTTGTACATCAGAATCACTTGTGCATTGTCTTTGAGCTTCTTGATGTTAATCTGTAAGTTATTGGTCCACAAATATTTCATTTAGAGATTAGTATTTTTTTGCTTGATCACACCCGGGGAGCTTAGCTGCATTGCCTTGAGAATCTTGTATCAGGTATGAGCTTATCAAGCTGAATCATTTTAAAGGATTGTCGTTGAGCATCGTGCAGTTATTCTCAAAACAGGTTATACATTTTCCTTTATCAAAGCTGAGCGTGGATATTAAGAAAGTTCATTCATGAATATACTGTTGAATTTGTCAATGTGTTATAAGGTTGATTTCTTGTCATTCTAGATATTGCGGGGATTGGCTCTTATGAAAGACGCTGGCATAATTCATTGTGATCTAAAGCCAGAAAATATTCTGTTATCTACAAGGTGAGCTACTCCTTGATGATTTGAACCCAAAAAAAAAGAATGCATCTTGTTTTCCTTATATTTCTAAATGATTGAGTCATAACCTTGACAGTGTGAAGCCACCAGAAATCAAAATCATAGACTTTGGATCAGCTTGTAGAGAAGATCGCACTGTTTATTCTTATATACAGGTAAGTAATTCTCATTTTGGGATTTATAAACTTGTTGATACCAATTTTGGTTTAGTTTGATAAGCTATTAAACTTTTTGTTTGCAGAGTCGGTACTACAGATCACCAGAAGTTCTTCTTGGATACCAGTATCCTTGAAAATGATATAAACCCCCACCCCCACCCCCACCCCATCAAAAAACTAATCTGTTTTGTTGGTAGACCGGGACCATGGATCTTACCTTAATTGAGAAGCTAATCTTAATCACAGTACTTCTTTGGGAAAAAGGAAAGCAAGTGTTTAATAAGTCACATTGGTTTGAGGAACTAAATTCTTGGGCTACATTTATTTTCTTCTTCTCCTCTGCTCTGTTATTATATTTTTATTATGCTTTCTACCCATTCCATCAATTCTTTATGATGCAAAAACGATACTTTTGTAGACCTTAACCTTGCATAGGTACACCACAGCTATTGACATGTGGTCACTTGGGTGCATTGTTGCCGAGTTATTTCTTGGGCTCCCATTGTTTCCAGGAGTTTCAGAGTATGATCTTTTGCGGAGGATGATTAAAATTCTGGGGTATGATACATCATCCTCTTTCTTTCTTGGAATTTAATTAGCTAATCTTTTGACAAGTGAAAAGCAAAGGTTGAGGTTTATGTTTCTGGAGATGTTTACCTTCGATCCTTACGTTTCAGTTTCAATTATTATCTTTGTTTGGTCATGTTTCAGTTTTTTTAAATGAAAGCCCCTATCTACTCTTCAGTTATTTGGAAACTTTCAATTACCCAAACGTCTTACGGCGATTCCCTTAAGGTCTGGTTCTGCTAGTTAATCTGTAATACCCGAAAATTTGTGGAATTTTATTCTTTTAATTAAGGATGAAATTCTTTTCTATGTTTTTGTGTTTAAAATTTGGTGTGGAAAATATTTTGTGTTTATTTGATTGTTGTGGATGTGGTATTTTCTACCTAGGCAAATTAAATGTAATTAAATAATTAATTAAGCCATGTTTTTAAAAATCCTAATTAAAATTAAATCTCTCTCTCTCTCTCTCTCTCTCTCTCTCTCTCGGTTTCTCACCCCCTCCCCACTAATTTCTCAACCTCCCCCACTCCCTCTTAACCGATACATCTTTCCCTTTCCAATCTCTCCCCACATCGTTTTCTCTCCTTTCTCTCTTGCAATTGCTCTCAACACCGGTAAGCTCCCTCTCTCCTTCTCCCTCTCGGTTCTCATCTTTTTCATTCACTCCCTCTCATCATCGTCTTGAATTCCTCAAGGTGATACCCTCCTTCGTCGTGAATCGGAGTCGGAAAAGGAAGTAAAGCTTTTGCGTTTCGTTTGAACCATCCGGGGAAGGTAACCCCTAACCCTTGTTTAATTCGAAAACTCATGCATATAGGACGTTTTTGGATGGGTTAGATGTTGAGTAGGATTTGTGGCTATGTGCTTGTGTTGAACATGTTTTCGGTGATAACTGACAGTGGGTTCCGACCCCTTTTTGACTGAGCAAACGACCTCCTTTTGGTACGATTTTTTAACTGTATAAACTTTGGTGTGTCTTCTGTGTGGTGTGTAATTTTCAGCCTCTTTGGATGTCGTATGAATTTATTATGATTTTTGCAAGTAAACTGCGCAGTTCTGCGTGTTGTATGTTTTGGGAGATGTTTTCATGTGCTTTTGGCGTGATTCTGAGTGATATGTTTTTGTGATGAATGTGGGTGTGTTTGGCCAAGAGATGGCTCGGGAAAATCTGTGTTTGGCTCAAGGGTTTTGTGTGGGTTGGCCGAGAGATCTAGGGTCCGGCCTAGGGCAGGCTGGTGGGAAGTTTTGAAGGGATGATCCCAGGTGTTTGGGTGTGTTTTGGGACGTAGAATGCGTGGTGGGAATGTCGTATAGGGTTTGAGAATCGGAAGTTGAAGGAAAGTGAGTGTACACGGAACCAGCGGCCGAGGTGCCGAACAGATGGCCGAGGTGCCGAACAGACGGCCGAGGTGCCGAGCATAAGATGCCGAGGTGCCGAGCAGGCGGCCGACGACGGTCGGTCGAGGTGCCGAGCCGGACGGCCGAGATGGTCGGCCGAGGTGCCGAACAGGCGGCCGAGACGGTCGGCCGAGGTGCCGAGCCGGACGGCCGAGATGGTCGGCCGAGGTGCCGAGCTGTGCCGAGATAGGTGCCGAGCTATGCCGAGACAAGTGCCGAGCTGTGCCGAGACAGGTGCCGAGCTGTGCCGAGACAGGCGGCCGAGGTGCCGAGCCAGGCGGCCGAGAAGGTCGGCCGAGGTGCCGAGCCAGGCGGCCGAGACGGTCGGCCGAGGTGCCGAGCCAGGCGGCCGAGGTGCCGAGCCAGGCGGCCGAGATGGTCGGCCGAGGTGCCGAGCCAGGCGGCCGAGACGGTCGGCCGAGGTGCCGAGCCAGGCGGCCGAGACACCGAGCCAGGCCGAGACGCCGATCCTTTTTCCGAGCTTTTTCCGAACCTTTTCCGAGCCAAGTGAGCCGTTGCACAGTAAGGGTATGCCAGGGCTTGGAGTGCTGTGTTCGTGTGTCGTGTGCGCGTTTTGGGTACGTCGTTTGCGTGCGGGGTGTGTTTTGAACGTGTGGCTTTGTGTGTTTGTTTTGTAATATGTTGTTAAGTGTATGTACGTGTAACGTGCTAGATGTTGAAGTCGTCCACGTAGGAATCATGCATTGTCGTTTAAACCTCGTTTACCCTGACTCTAATCATGATATTATTTATCTTTCAAAAGGGTGATCTTTTTCGAGGAAAGTGTGGTTGAAGGGAACTGTTTTAAAAGCTAAGCAATCGAGGTGGGCTTTTCTACCCTACTTTTATGTGGGTTATCTTTAAATACGGACTTTGTTCCGGAAATGTTTATGGAGGTGAACTGTTTGTCTTGCCAATTATTTTGTTTTGAAACCTATCTGAAGTGGTTTACCACATATGTTTAATCGAATTCGGGTCTGTTGGGCTGCGAACCCTCAGGCTAGTGTACACGAGACTGGGTGCCATCTGAGAGCAAGTTGGCCGGTCTAGATGACCTGGGGTGTGGCCACGCCCCTTGTCATGGTTTGGATCAGATAGTGTATGATTGATGGAATAAGGGTGGCAATATCGGAAAATGACTGCGCAGTCGAATTTATGAAATGTGTTTTGTGTACTTGGGTTATTTTCATTATACTCAAAACCCCAATGTTACACTGTTATGGCATGACAAACTTTGTTTTTGGCGTGTGTCCACTGAGTGCATTAAGTACTCAGCCCTGCATGTTGTTTTCTTAATGTGCAGGTTGAGCGGCGATGGGGAGGACGGATGTTGAGCAGTTAAAGCCAAAGTGTGTTTTTATCTTTTGGATGGTGTCGTGTCGTCATACCCGGCATCATCTGTCTTTGGGTCTTTTCCGCTGCTTGTAAACCGTCACGATGTTTTCATTTAAAACTCTGAATACTTTAACTCAAGAATGTCGTCACAGTACTTTGTTTTGAATTGAATTTCCTTTTATTAAATGTTTTGGGTCAAATATTCTTGTTACCCCCCCCCTTTCTTCCCCGCTTCTTTATCCCCCCCCTAGTCGCGGTCCACCGTACTTCCTATCCTTAGGAAATGCGGGCGTGACAGAGTGGTATCAGAGCCTAGGTTTTCTCTTTCTGCTCTGGACCCAAAAAAAAAATCTTTTTCTGACTGGGGTAAGTTTTCAAAAGTGTCATTGGCTCAACATCCGACTCATCGCACTCAACCAGAAATGAGGTAATGAAAATTTCGAAATTTTGGAAAGTATATGGAAGTGGAGGAAATTGTGATTTTGGTGTTGAAAATGTTTTATGTAAAGTTTAAGTAAATGTTGAGACTTGTGGAAGGGTACAACGTGATGTGGAAAAGTTGGAAATTATTTGAGTTATGAACTGTTATGGTGTTATGAACTGTTGATGTATGATGAACTTATATGAAAGCATGTGGCTGATGTGTGATGATATGATGACGTGAATGTTGATGTGAGCTTTTATGTGAGTATGTGTTGGCCTTTTGAATGTTTGAACTTAGACGTGATAGAATTTCACTAGTGCTTCTTGGACCTATGATAGATAAGAGCTTTTGGCCTTTGAACACCAGCGGGTTTGGGTTAGAACAGCGATACGTGCATACACTCTCTCTCTCTCTCTTCTTCGGTTATGCACTCTGTTTTTATACGCGAGGCGGTTGTTTCTGTTTTTCTATAGATGGCGCGTATGTTCCGAGCCCCGCGACGGAGTGATCGCGATAGACTTAGGGCACAGAGGGTGCTCAGAGATTATAGAGTGTACCGGAAGAAGGATCACGTACCGTTGATCGAGTTCGTGGCACACTTCGACACCCTCTGGAGGGCAGCTCAGGAGTTCGGAGTGACAGAGCATGACGGCATTGAGAAGCTAATAGATTTGCTTCCCGATAGCTGGAAGGAGTGGGCCGAAAGAACGGCGAGGAGGTACACGTGGCATGAGCCCGCTACCGATGACATGGTGGGTGACATGGCTGGCTTTCGGAAAGCCGTGTATTGTGCACTGGTGGACTCTCGAGAGGAGCAGCCCCCACAGGAGGTGGAAGAGAGGGTCGTGTATCAGGACAAGTATGTGAGCATGTACGAGGGTGAACAAGGGTATGAAGATGTTTATGAGGAGGCTCTGCCAGGGAACTCCGAGGAGGACGACGACGAAGACCCGGAGGAAGGGCCTATGGATGAGGATGATAGAGTCGTAGTCTAGAATTGGAATAGTTCGTTGTCTTTTCAGTTTTTGCTTTCAGTACGATCTACTCTTGGGAACAATGTTGGCCTTCTTTCTTTTAATGAGAATTTGATTTTGGTTTATATCCTATGTGTTGCATCTTATACTACATGAAGGTTTTATAAGAAAATTTTGAGAAAGTGGTAATTTTGGATGAGAATTGTAGTAACACTTTTGGATATTGAATCAGAATGCCGCCAAGACGTGCACGCCAACCACGACAAGGACCCAACGTGGAGGCACCACCTCCACCACCACCGCCACCACCACCTCCACCCCCGCCTCAACAAGAAAGATTCATAGTTACGTTCTCAAGGCAGAATCCCCCGAAATTTGACGGACAGGGAGACCCATCCAAAGCGGAAGAGTGGATACGCGGCCTCGAGCGTATCTTCAGGGTCATGGAGTGCACAGATCAGGAGCGCATTGCTTGCGCCACCTTTCAACTATCGGGTGATGCCGATTACTGGTGGGAGACTCGGCAGAGAACTATGGATCCTGCACGCCTGGAGGCGCTAACATGGGAGGAGTTTAAGGTGGAGATTGACAACAAGTATGTTCCAAAGACGTACAGACGGGCCAAGGTGGTAGAGTTCCACACACTAAGCCAAGGCCGAATGACTGTAACCGAGTATGACCGAGCCCTCGCGCAGATGGCACGATATGCGCCCGAGTTGATGGACACCGATGAGAAATGGGCGGTGAAGTTCCGGGCCGGGCTCAGAGATGAGATAAAGGCCGCATTGGCCTGTCGAGGAGAACTCTCCTACTCGGAGATCTTGACTTGTGCACTGGACGTGGAAGATGCACTCCCTAAGCCAAGAGTTGTGGCAACAACAAACGCGACACCTCTACAAGCTCAGCCGGGCCACCAAGAGAAGCGGAGGTGGGATGGTGACCAGGCTCAGTATGGTGGTAAGAGGCCACAACACATGAGGAACCCACCCTACAATGGCGGGAGATAGAATACTTTCCAACCGAGGGCAAACTTTCCGCCGAGGAACCCTCAATGTGGGAGGTGCTTCAAGTATCACGCCGGGGAGTGTCGAGACCCTAGGTGCTTCAACTGTGGTGGGAGTGGCCACTACATCCGAAATTGCCCAAACAAGCACATGGGAACGGGAACGAGACAGAACCAGCTAGGTTTCCGTCCACAATCCCAGGCACTACCTGCACCTCCACCGCAACAACGCCGCCAAGGATTACCATCGCAAGCAAGGGCCTACGCCTTGAAGGGGAAACAGCCGGCAAACGGGAAAGAAACCTTTGAGCAAGGAAACTTGGCAGGTATGGGCACACTTCTAAATATGCCTATAGTTGTCTTGTTTGATACGGGTGCGTCGCATTCCTTTATATCAACGTCTTGTGTGGATACTTTGGAATTACCTACTGTTAAGACCGAACCCACTATGAGTGTGACCTCACCGGTAGGCGGGGCTATAGATATATCCCGATCTTGTGCATGTGTGAACTTTGGAATAGGTGAACTCAGTTTAGTGGCTTATAATTTGCAAGTAATGACGATGGGTAGCGTAGACATAATCTTGGGTATGGATTGGTTAGCGGAGAACCACGTTACCCTTCATTGTAGAGAAAGGAAAATTTCGTTTGAAACCCCCGGAAAAGAGCCGATGAGGTTTCACGGAGTCCCAATGAGCCGACGCAAGTCCATTATCTCTGCGCTGCAAGCCACTACAATGATGAGGAAGGGATGTCCAGCGTACCTTGTTTATTTGAATGGGGAGGAGAAGAAAGACAGGAAGATAGAAGATGTGGCGATAGTGAGTGAATATCCCGACGTCTTCCCCGATGCGTTGCCAGGACCCCCACCCGACAGACAGGTAGAATTCACGATCGATCTGGAGCCCGGATCGGCACCAATATCCAAAGCACCTTATAGAATGGCGCCAAAAGAGTTGGAGGAGCTTAAGGTGCAACTGCAAGAGCTACTGGAATTGGGATTCATTAGACCTAGCGTGTCACCATGGGGAGCACCAGTGTTATTCGTAAAGAAGAAGGATGGAACGATGAGGATATGCATCGACTACCGGGAGCTAAACAAACTAACGCTGAAGAACAAGTATCCACTACCAAGGATAGACGACTTGTTTGACCAACTTCGAGGGGCAGGAGTCTTCTCTAAGATGGATTTGAGGTCTGGGTACCATCAGCTGAGGGTTCGGCGAGAAGATGTACCCAAGACAGCTTTTCGAACAAGATATGGTCATTATGAGTTCGTTGTAATGCCTTTTGGACTGACGAACGCCCCGGCAGTGTTCATGGACCTTATGAACCGCGTGTTCCATCCATTTCTGGATCGGTTTGTCCTGGTTTTCATCGATGACGTGCTTGTTTACTCAAAGAACGAGGAGGAGCACAAAGAGCACTTGAGAACCGTCCTAGCAACTCTAAGGGACGAGAAACTATATGCCAAGTTCAGTAAATGCGAGTTTTGGCTCAAGGAAGTAAATTTTCTTGGACATGTAGTAACTTCAGATGGAATTCGTGTAGATCCGGCCAAGGTAGAAGCGGTGCAGGAGTGGAAGTCACCTTCTACACAAAACGAAATCCGAAGCTTTTTAGGACTGGCGGGCTATTATCGAAGATTCATCGAGGGATTCTCGAAGATAGCAAGGCCAATGACGCAACAACTGAAAAAGGGAGTCAAGATGATTTGGACGCCAGAATGTGAGGCGAGCTTTCAGTTGTTGAAGGAGAAATTGACCACCGCACCAATCCTAGCTGTGCCGGAGCCAGAGACTGACTATGCGGTATATACGGATGCGTCGAAGGTGGGACTGGGATGTGTGCTTATGCAGAAGGGGAAAGTGATTGCATATGCATCGAGACAATTGAAGCCCCATGAACTGAACTATCCGACGCATGACTTGGAACTGGCAGCTGTGGTACATGCTTTGAAGATCTGGAGACATCATCTTTATGGAGTCCGTTGTGAGATATACACGGACCATAAGAGTCTAAAGTACTTCTTTGAGCAAAAGGAGTTGAACATGCGCCAACGTAGGTGGCTCGAGTTGGTAAAGGACTACGATTGTGGTATAAATTACCATCCGGGAAAAGCAAACGTAGTGGCCGATGCTCTTAGTAGGAAGTCTCAATCTCAGCTGGCCACCTTTCTTACTATCGAGGAGAGTTTAATCCAAGAGTTCAGTAAGATGCGGTTGGAAGTAGTGAGAATGCCCGAGACTGTGGAAGGAATAGTAGCCACGTTGGTGATGGAACCCGACTTAAGAGCCAGAATTGTAGAAGCTCAACGGCGAGATACGTTACTAGAGAAGATTCGCTCAGAAGTGAGGACGGGTGAACTCGGAAATTTTCGTGAGGCAGCGGATAATGGTCTCACATACAAGGGAAGGTTGTGTGTGCCTAAGGATGAAGGCCTGAGGATGGAAATCATGAGAGAAGCACATGAAACCCCATACGCTGCTCATCCAGGGAGCACCAAAATGTATCAAGACTTGAAAAGACAGTTTTGGTGGAACGGTATGAAAAAGCATGTTGCGGCGTTTGTGGAGAGATGCCTAGCATGTCAACAAGTAAAGGCGCTACACCAACGGCCGTATGGGAAATTGCAACCCCTCGAGATTCCGGAATGGAAGTGGGAACATATTGCAATGGACTTTGTGGTAGGACTGCCAAAATCCCAGCGAGGGAACACGGTGATTTGGGTGATTATAGATCGCCTCACCAAATCTGCCCATTTTGTGCCGGTTCGTGCCACTTATGGATCCGATCAGTTGGCTAAGGTATATGTACGGGAAATTATACGCTTGCATGGAGTTCCAGCGACAATCACATCTGATCGTGATGCTAAATTCACTTCTAGATTTTGGACAAGCCTGCAGCGCGAGTTGGGGACTAAGTTGAATTTCAGTACAGCGTTCCACCCGCAAACCGACGGGCAGTCGGAGAGAACGATACAAGCATTGGAGGACATGCTACGAGCCGTGGTGCTAGATCGAGGCGTAGGTTGGGAAGAAGTGTTGCCCTTGGTAGAGTTCGCTTACAATAATAGTTACCAGGCGACTATCAAGATGGCTCCATATGAGGCCTTGTATGGAAAGAAGTGTAGATCGCCACTTTATTGGGATGAAGTGGGTGAGAGAAGAATTCTCGGACCAGACTCTGTAGAAGAGATGATAGAGATTGTCCGACAAATCCGTGGGAGGATCAAGGAGGCACAGGATCGACAGAAATCTTATGCGGATGTTCGAAGGACCGATTTACAATTCGAGGTCGGAGAAAAGGTCTTTCTGAAAGTTTCCCCTTCTAAGGGAATAACTCGTTTTGGAGTGAAGGGAAAGCTGAGACCCCGATTTATTGGTCCATACGAGATTTTGGATAGAGTCGGCGTGGTAGCATACAGATTGGCCCTACCACCAAGCTTCGGAAATGTGCACAACGTTTTCCATGTGTCACAATTGAGGAAGTATGTGTATGACCCCACACACATCGTTCACCAAGAAGAAATGATGGTCCTAAATCCCGATCTAAGCTATGAGGAGAAGCCCGAGGCCATTGTGGATCGAAGAGTGCAAGAATTGAGGAATAAGTCAGTTGTTTCGGTGAAGGTACGGTGGAGGAATCATGGAGTCGAGGAGGCAACATGGGAATCAGAAGATAAGATGAGAGAGAAGTTTCCAGAACTGTTTGAGTAATCTAACAAATTTCGGGACGAAATTTTTGTTAAGGTGGGAGGAATGTAATACCCGAAAATTTGTGGAATTTTATTCTTTTAATTAAGGATGAAATTCTTTTCTATGTTTTTGTGTTTAAAATTTGGTGTGGAAAATATTATTTGTGTTTATTTGATTGTTGTGGATGTGGTATTTTCTACCTAGGCAAATTAAATGTAAGCCATGTTTTTAAAAATCCTAATTAAAATTAAATCTCTCTCTCTCTCTCTCTCTCTCTCTCTCTCTCGGTTTCTCACCCCCTCCCCACTAATTTCTCAACCTCCCCCACTCCCTCTTAACCGATACATCTTTCCCTTTCCAATCTCTCCCCACATCGTTTTCTCTCCTTTCTCTCTTGCAATTGCTCTCAACACCGGTAAGCTCCCTCTCTCCTTCTCCCTCTCGGTTCTCATCTTTTTCATTCACTCCCTCTCATCATCGTCTTGAATTCCTCAAGGTGATACCCTCCTTCGTCGTGAATCGGAGTCGGAAAAGGAAGTAAAGCTTTTGCGTTTCGTTTGAACCATCCGGGGAAGGTAACCCCTAACCCTTGTTTAATTCGAAAACTCATGCATATAGGACGTTTTTGGATGGGTTAGATGTTGAGTAGGATTTGTGGCTATGTGCTTGTGTTGAACATGTTTTCGGTGATAACTGACAGTGGGTTCCGACCCCTTTTTGACTGAGCAAACGACCTCCTTTTGGTACGATTTTTTAACTGTATAAACTTTGGTGTGTCTTCTGTGTGGTGTGTAATTTTCAGCCTCTTTGGATGTCGTATGAATTTATTATGATTTTTGCAAGTAAACTGCGCAGTTCTGCGTGTTGTATGTTTTGGGAGATGTTTTCATGTGCTTTTGGCGTGATTCTGAGTGATATGTTTTTGTGATGAATGTGGGTGTGTTTGGCCAAGAGATGGCTCGGGAAAATCTGTGTTTGGCTCAAGGGTTTTGTGTGGGTTGGCCGAGAGATCTAGGGTCCGGCCTAGGGCAGGCTGGTGGGAAGTTTTGAAGGGATGATCCCAGGTGTTTGGGTGTGTTTTGGGACGTAGAATGCGTGGTGGGAATGTCGTATAGGGTTTGAGAATCGGAAGTTGAAGGAAAGTGAGTGTACACGGAACCAGCGGCCGAGGTGCCGAACAGATGGCCGAGGTGCCGAACAGACGGCCGAGGTGCCGAGCATAAGATGCCGAGGTGCCGAGCAGGCGGCCGACGACGGTCGGTCGAGGTGCCGAGCCGGACGGCCGAGATGGTCGGCCGAGGTGCCGAACAGGCGGCCGAGACGGTCGGCCGAGGTGCCGAGCCGGACGGCCGAGATGGTCGGCCGAGGTGCCGAGCTTGTGCCGAGATAGGTGCCGAGCTATGCCGAGACAAGTGCCGAGCTGTGCCGAGACAGGTGCCGAGCTGTGCCGAGACAGGCGGCCGAGGTGCCGAGCCAGGCGGCCGAGACGGTCGGCCGAGGTGCCGAGCCAGGCGGCCGAGACGGTCGGCCGAGGTGCCGAGCCAGGCGGCCGAGGTGCCGAGCCAGGCGGCCGAGATGGTCGGCCGAGGTGCCGAGCCAGGCGGCCGAGACGGTCGGCCGAGGTGCCGAGCCAGGCGGCCGAGACACCGAGCCAGGCCGAGACGCCGATCCTTTTTTCCGAGCTTTTTCCGAACCTTTTCCGAGCCAAGTGAGCCGTTGCACAGTAAGGGTATGCCAGGGCTTGGAGTGCTGTGTTCGTGTGTCGTGTGCGCGTTTTGGGTACGTCGTTTGCGTGCGGGGTGTGTTTTGAACGTGTGGCTTTGTGTGTTTGTTTTGTAATATGTTGTTAAGTGTATGTACGTGTAACGTGCTAGATGTTGAAGTCGTCCACGTAGGAATCATGCATTGTCGTTTAAACCTCGTTTACCCTGACTCTAATCATGATATTATTTATCTTTCAAAAGGGTGATCTTTTTCGAGGAAAGTGTGGTTGAAGGGAACTGTTTTAAAAGCTAAGCAATCGAGGTGGGCTTTTCTACCCTACTTTTATGTGGGTTATCTTTAAATACGGACTTTGTTCCGGAAATGTTTATGGAGGTGAACTGTTTGTCTTGCCAATTATTTTGTTTTGAAACCTATCTGAAGTGGTTTACCACATATGTTTAATCGAATTCGGGTCTGTTGGGCTGCGAACCCTCAGGCTAGTGTACACGAGACTGGGTGCCATCTGAGAGCAAGTTGGCCGGTCTAGATGACCTGGGGTGTGGCCACGCCCCTTGTCATGGTTTGGATCAGATAGTGTATGATTGAGGGAATAAGGGTGGCAATATCGGAAAATGACTGCGCAGTCGAATTTATGAAATGTGTTTTGTGTACTTGGGTTATTTTCATTATACTCAAAACCCCAATGTTACACTGTTATGGCATGACAAACTTTGTTTTTGGCGTGTGTCCACTGAGTGCATTAAGTACTCAGCCCTGCATGTTGTTTTCTTAATGTGCAGGTTGAGCGGCGATGGGGAGGACGGATGTTGAGCAGTTAAAGCCAAAGTGTGTTTTTATCTTTTGGATGGTGTCGTGTCGTCATACCCGGCATCATCTGTCTTTGGGTCTTTTCCGCTGCTTGTAAACCGTCACGATGTTTTCATTTAAAACTCTGAATACTTTAACTCAAGAATGTCGTCACAGTACTTTGTTTTGAATTGAATTTCCTTTTATTAAATGTTTTGGGTCAAATATTCTTGTTACCCCCCCCCTTTCTTCCCCGCTTCTTTATCCCCCCCTAGTCGCGGTCCACCGTACTTCCTATCCTTAGGAAATGCGGGCGTGACAGAGAATCCACTCGCATATTTAAATCACTTCCACCTTTTTTATGCCTGCTGTTGTCTGTCTAACAAATGTCCTTTACTGTTGATCTTTGTGGTCTGGTGCCTCACAAAGTAAATTAATGAAATTGAATCCTGCTCTTGGAACGAAATAAATTTGGTTCAGGGCACATCTTGAATAAAATTGTGGACTTATGATTGAAAATGTTGTTTGAATTTAGATAAGCTATATGCTCTTAGGTAAAGCATAAGCATAGATTGGGTAAAGCATCATGTCTACTTGAGATATCGAAGTTTGACATGTTGTCCAAGACACACAACTAGATGCTGCAAATGGCATGCTGTCAATACACTCAACAAGATGCTGCAACACTCCTTGATGGAAGTTGTTTCTGTTTCCCACCCCAATCCTGCTGCTTCTCGACCATAATCACACACTACCTCATGGCATTTCCACAGTCGTTGTCGTCCAGTGTCATTTTCTAAACTACGATGTTAATTAACTAACTCTGCTCTCCAGGCTTTTCCGATTCAAATTGCTAAGATCTAATATATTATTATGGTCATGAGAGTAAAGGTGGTGCAAATTGCTCCAAGATTTCCTACCATGCGATCTTCTTTCCCTCGTTCTTCCCCATTTCCATTTCAGAGATCTTTAGATGTAATTTGCCTCAAATCTATTAATGGCTGAATTTTAACTTTATTACGAAGATCTACCCTCTCAATCTGAGAATCAATGCTAAACAATATTAGATATTTAGGCATATTTGTTTTACTTCATCTCTTGGAATACATTATCAAGTATCTTTCATTAATTAGTTTACAAACTACAACCAAACATTGCATTTGGGAACCTCTGCTTTGTGAAATTTTACTTTGCTCAGATGTTAAATATCTTGTAAGTTGGTTTAGTCTGCTAAATTTGCAGAGTCCAACCTCCTGATTATATTCTAAGGAATTTAAAAAACACTAGCAAGTTTTTCAAGTTTGTTGGGAGCATCAACCATGATGACAGAGACCAGACTCACAAATGCAATTGCAGCATGTATCAGGTTTTGACTGAAGAAGAATATGCAGCTGTAAGCGCCTTTTTTAAACTTTTATTAGGTTACAGCTTGATGATTTTTCATTGTTAGGGTTTTGTGTGTTTTCTGATATGTACAGATTCTATGTAGTATTTATCTGTATTTGTGCAAATAATAATCTCTATGCATATACATGTATAATATACTTATTAATGGATGTGTAGCTGTCTATATTGAATTTTGGGGTCAGCTTCATAGATTCCTTTTATATCAATTTTCAACTGTACTACACTACACGGTCCTCACCTTATTTGTTTAAAGAAAATTGCCGGAAAAACCATGAAGTTTGGTCAAGATCTAGTCTGTCGTGCGACTTTGAAAAATCATCGGGAAAATCATGAAATTTGGATTTGTTCTCAATTATCCCACAGCAAAAAATACGGTCGCCTATGTGTAATATATTTATGATGTTTTTCAACCAAATAACTCCGTTTTGTTTTTGAATAGACGACATCATTTAACTCACTGGTGGTGACGGCTTCCATATCAGATACAACTTCTGACCAAACTTCATGGTTTTTCCAACAATTTTACGTTTTCTAGTTATATGTTTATTCCTTTCCTGTATTTAGGATTTGGATTGTTGTTTGGGATCTTGTATTATCTCACCTTTTCCAGTTTATCATGTTGATCCATAAGTTGGTAAAGGCACATTGCTCTCCCTAACCATCGTAACGAGTTCTCTGGTGCTCATCTGATACGTTTCCATGAAATAATGTGGCTTATGAATTAATATACTTGTATCATACTTATGGTGGGTCCTGGTGTAATATTGTACTGTAATAACTAAGTCAGCATGCTCTCCTAGTTATTTTAGCGCTTCTTTTTTCAGAGGGAATCGAAAAAGCCTTCTATAGGAAAGGAGTACTTCAACCATATGAACCTTGAAGCAATTGTCACGAAGTACCCTTACAGGAAGAATTTGTCAGAGGAAGAATTCCATAAAGGTTATCATTAAACTCTTCCAAGAAGCTACCTAGGGAGATAACTTTCTATTTTATTATACATTGTTTTTGTGATACATTATTGACTGTCTATTTTAACAGAAAGTCAAATACGATTAGCTCTTATTGATTTCTTAAAAGGGCTCGTTGAATTTGATCCGGATAAAAGGTGGTCACCTTTGCAGGTATTGAAGAACTTTAGTATCTCATAAGTATGGTCATTTAATTGATTCTCTTTGTCTGATAGCATTCAATTATTAATGTGTTTTAGGCTTCAAAGCACCCTTTTATTACTGGGGAACCTTTCACATGCCCTTTTAAACCTGCTCCAGAGACACCTTACATGGTGAGTAAGTATGGATGAATTGCCTTCTATATAAATGCATTGGCATGTTTCTGTTTTTTCTTTTACCTTCTGGAAGATATAAAAAAAAGAATCCAACCATTTTTGTTTGTGTGACATGTGAGTTAAGGCTTTCCCCATGAATGAACTGGTGAAGATCTTGATACAGACACTTGATTCATTCATTGATCTGTATCTACATTTAGTTGTGTACATGACGCTTCCTATTTCTTGGATAGTTTCACCAATTTTATAATTTTTGCTTCCTTTTCCAGCCCGTTTCTCAAAATGTTAAGGTGGACCACCATCCTGCTGGGGGTCATTGGATTGCCACTGGTCTGTCTGTTAATAATGTGAGGAATTTTCATTCAATATGTTATGCAGTTCCTTTTGTTTATCTGGATGCAAAAATTTGACTTTGCAGGCCTTCTTATGTAGCAATCAGGAAGAAACAGAGCTATGATACCCAGCAGCCCACATTACCAATTTATGCCACATGTGCATCCAGGTAGTTATGGTAGCTTGGGAAGCCATGGGAGCTACAATGATGGCCTGGGGCTTGGAAGCAGTTATGGAAGTTTTGGTGACAACAACAATTTCCATGCATTTTATTCTCCGGCAGGTCCTTCTGGAATGAATCTCTATGCACAAAGTGGTAACTCATTTCTTGGGAATAGTCCTGATACTAGGCGCATGATGGCAACTACCACACGGCGGTGGAATTGGTTTTTAGCCCTGGAAATTTTGCACCTATGTCCCTTGGTTCTAGCCCTTCCCAATTTACTCCTCCTAGCTCCTATAGTCAGATTTCAGCAGGTTCGCCCAGACATTACGGTCCTCCTTCTCCTGTAAGAGGAAGTTGTCATGGATCTCCTTTAGGAAAGATGGCATCAGGAAACCATCACCACAGAAGAAAGAATTGGTCTCGTCATGGAAATTTACATTCCCAAGAGACTGCATCGTCTTCTAACTGTCAAGGAAATGCCATCGATATGAACTTCTGCCAGCCTGAGGGGAACTCTCAGGTATTTGTAGGCTCTCCATCTCATCGACAGCCCAACTTAAATGCATCAGCATGGAGACCACCCCAAGGAGGGAGGAATGTAGCATCAAAGCACTCCTCTTCACACATGCAACTAATCCAAGGGGTGCAGTTGAAAAGCATGAGGCTAATAACTCACTGCCTGATCCTGGAGACTGGGATCCCAATTATAAGTAAGCATGTAGTAATGCATTTTGACATAAGAAACATCACTTGTTTGATGGAGCTCATTCATATAGATGTTCTGATTATTTATGTGCTTATGTCTTGTGAAATTGTCAATTGGATCTCCTTGTAATTTGTACATGGTTTTATATTGCACTATTTTTGATTTTTTCAGGAAGAACTTCTTTTGCAAGAGGATAGTTCAGATGTGCACAGCATGACAAATCAATTTATCAAGGGGATGGACTTGCGACCACCCTTCAATGTCCATTGAACCGTTGATTGGAGCTGGAAATTCAAGTCAGGTCTCCCAGTGCTGCTCTTTCAGTGCAAAGGTAAGCTTTATATATGCAGAATATATGAAGGACAGTCTTTAAAACATATTTTTCTTTCATTAATCCATTTTACCGTAGCTTTCAGCACAGTAGACATTACTGCTAGTAGTAGTAGTATCAGATGTAGACCTCTTTCGTGACTTGTTAAAAAATAAATTGCAAAATTTATCCTTAGTTTCAACTATATCTGATATTCATATTTAGCATAGTTGTATCCCTTGGTGTGGCTATGTGGACAAATAATTGAACTTTGCCACTGCAATTGAAACTATGACTGCCTTGCTTTGATATCATTGGACAGTAAAGCCGAATGTAACTGTTTAAAGAGGATGAGGTCTTTCAAGCTTTCTTGGAACTACTCCATTGTTAATAGAGAGGCTCAGTCTAGTCTTTTTCTTTTTGTTGTTGGATCACTTAGGCACGAAGGGCCTATTCAGTCTTTTTATCTTGGCGAAGCAGGGAGCAATCCTCCAATCCATGGTTATGTCCACACAACATATTCAACGCCTCATTTGGCGCTGAATTCTCCCAGCCGCTTGGGGCAGCAGCCAGTTCAGCGGCACAACATAGGGAGATCAGCTCAATTTCATGACGGTTATGATCCCCTGTCTACATTTTTGTGAGGTATAGAGCGTGATGCCTCGACCGCCCCCTCCCAATATATTCTAACACAAACTTACTTACAGGAGGACATAGAGGAAGCTACTCGGTCTCCAATGCACCTCATGGAAGAAAAGATTACAGAAGGAATGCATAATGTAAAGTGTTATGATGAGATGAGGAGGAGAAATCATTATTTATATGTTAGCATTCCATTTCCTGCAACTTGCATTTTTTTCCTTTTTAAACACATTTTTTTCCTTGAGAGTTTATTGAGAAAAGAATGACTTTCGACGTGGCTCTCTGGTTTGAAATGGGTAAAAGAAAGAAATTGTTTTTGGGGATTGATATAGATATAAGACAAATGGGTTATTTATCATTTTTGTTAAATATGATGGCAATATCGTAGAATCCATGATAATAGATACGAATTTGTGTTTGCGCACACACCACTCGAATCACCTCCAAAAATCCAAACCAGCCAATAGCAGTTGGCCACTCCCTTCTTCTTTATCGAAAAAGAAATGATACAACTATCTTAGTATTATGGTTGTCGATTGCAACATCAGTTTGATATTGTCTGCGTTAGGTCAAGCACCTTGAATTAATTGGGGCTGGACAGAAATTTTATACACGAAGAATTAGTTTTATAATATGAGTGAAAAAAAGAATTTAGAAAAAAAAAAAGATAGAGTTAAATCATGAATAAACATATTTAAATCGTGAAGATGATAGATAGTAAATGGATGGAGAGTGAGTTTTACAATTTCTGCGTTGTAAGAGCATCCACAACCGTGCTCTTGCCAGCGGCACGGTTGTGGGTCCGGCCCTACTTTTTCTGCCTGCTCTCTGGCAAGAGCACAATACCCACAGCTGTGCTCTTCCGCAAGGACGAGCACAATTAATTTAAAATTCAATTAAACAAAAACATTTCAATAATACTAAAATTCATTAAAAAAATCTAAATAATATTACAAATGACAAATACAATAAAAACGACATAATTAAAATCCTAAAAATTAAAAATTACATAATTAAAATACTAAAAATTAAAAAACCCACTAAGCGTTGCCGAATTTCGCCCACATGTGTTTGATTAGGTCTTCTTGTAGTTGATTGTGGATTCGGGTATCGCGCATTGTGTGTCTTGTCTTGATTCTCTGGTCAACCGTCGTATGCTCGCCTCGGCGTGGGGGAGACCTCGCTGTTGAGCCGGCCGGCTGCGGCGTGATACTTTGCCGGTCGGCTGCATCTGGACCTGTTTGGAAGAATTCAACACGTGCGGACAATGTGTTGACAATTCGCATGAACAAGCGCTTTGACATGCGAAAACGGCGCCTGAAGTAATCTGCCGGAAACCGCGGCTGGTCGGCAAAGTAGTCGGCAACGAGCCTTTCGTGGGCTCCCTCCCGGTCACGATGGATGTAGCGACGATTTGATCTGGTTCGTTGAGGAGGAGGAGCGGGGGTATTCGCCGCGACGTATGTTTCGTAAGCGGCACGATGTTGTTCGTAGTATTCTTGTTCTTCGCGCTTGTTCTTCCGCGCATAATATGGGTGAAATCCATTTGAGGTTTTGAGTGAGGGATGAATATGTTGATAGTTTGTATGAGAATTATGAATGGGAGATGATTTGATGTGATAAATGGATGATGAATGTGTGTATTTATAGATGATTTTGGGGAAAAAAATAAAAAAAATTCAAAAAAATTCAGAAAAAGCGGTCATATTTTTGGGATTTAGAAAATATTTTTTTTTTATTTTTATCATTTTATATAATTAAAAATCGAATTTTAAAATAAAAAAAAATTCAAAGGCAACGGCTATGCCGTTGCCCAATCCTAAACCGTGACATCGCCTGCTCGCTGGCACGGCGCGAGCGCAGCGCCAGCGGTATGCGTCCTCGCCGCTGGCACGGACGGATGCGGGGCCGCCGTCCACCGTTGTGGATGCTCTAAGTATTGATGGTTTGGGATATTTACACGTAGGAGAGAGTGGCGAATAAGGTCCAGATAAATTTACAGTTAATCGCCGATTAATTATTAACAAGTCTGAGACGCCTGGATCCACCAAAAATGTTTTGTTCCACACCCTCTTCTTTATTCTCCTCCACATGAATTCAGTTTTAATTGAGTGAATCTCCAGATTCATTCGCTTATGATGGAGGCGTCCAGCCTTTACTGCGGCTGCCTCTCCGCCTCAATCTCCGGTCTCCGCCGCCGCGACTCCATCTCACTCTACCAAGTCTCCAATCGCCGCCTCCGTCTCTGCTGCACCTCTCCCCTCCCCGCTCCCGCTCCAATCAAGCCAAGAAGCACTCGCCGCCGCCGCCGCAAAATTGTTCCAAAAGATGAGGTCGAAATCGCGATCAAAGAGAGCCCTAAGAATGGAGACCCTCTGGGGCGTAGGGATTTGGGGAAGGCGGTGGTGAAGTGGATATCCCAGGGCATGAAAGCTATGGCCTTGGACATCGCCACGGCGGAGATGGAGGAGGAGAGTGAGTTTGCTGAGCTGGTGCAGCGTATGGGCCCCGGCCTCACCTTCGTTATTCAGGCTCAGCCTTATCTCAACGCCGTCCCCATGCCTATTGGTATTGTTAGTATGCCTTGAATCTCTATGGTTATGTTCTATTACACAATTGCTCTATTCTGTCACTCACAACAGGTATGGAGGTCGCCTGCCTCAAGGCCTGCACTCATTATCCCACCCTCTTCGACCACTTCCAGAGGGAGCTCAGAGACGTCCTTCAGCACCTCCAGAACAAGTCTCTCGTCTCTGATTGGCGCCAAACTAGGTCATGGATGCTGCTCAAGGACCTTGCCAATTCTGGTTTACATCATCTCTCTCTCTTTCTCCATTCTTATTGCTCTTATTTCATTTTAATTTGATTGGTTTGTTTTCATTTTTGCAGCTCAGCATAGGGCCATTGCGAGGAAGACTTCTATCCCCAAATCCGCCCATGGCGTTCTTGGATTGCAGGTCGACAAGATCAGAGCCATTCAGGGCAGAATCGACGACTTCACCAACCACATGTCCAAGCTGCTGCGTATAGAAAGGGATGCTGAGCTGGAATTCACCGAGGAAGAGCTCAACGCTATTCCAACCCCCGACGAGAACTCTGCAAAGCCAATTGAGTTCTTGGTCAGCCACTCCCAGGCAGAGCAAGAACTGTGTGATACTATATGCAATCTCAATGCTGTTAGCACATATACTGGTTGGTTTCATTCGTCGCAGTATATGATACTATATGTACTAGTGTGTGTGGCCTTGTGACTGAAAGCAACTCACAGCCATTAGTTTGCAGGGTTAGGAGGGATGCATTTGGTTTTGTTTAGAGTTGATGGGAACCATAGATTGCCCCCCACGAACCTTTCCCCTGGAGACATGGTTTGCGTGAGGATATGTGATAGTAGAGGGGCTGGCGCAACATCATGCATTCAGGGATTTGTTAATAATCTTGGGGATGATGGGTGTAGCATTACCGTTGCCCTTGAATCCCGTCATGGGGATCCTACATTTTCCAAACTATTTGGCAAGAATATTCGCATAGATCGCATCCAAGGATTGGCTGATACACTCACATATGAGGTACTTACTAACTACGTACCATCTCTATATATCGAAATTGCACTTGTTAATTTATGACATGGATCAACATACATGATATGGTATTCTGTACCCTTTAGTTAGATATAGAATGATTAAAAAACATTTTTAGCCACCCTAGTAGTACCAAAAATATGCCCCATAAAGATCATTTCATGAGGAACTTCTTTTGGTGATATGAGTCCCTTTTGTTTTTGTTTCATAATCTTTTATTTGCAATATACTCATAGTTTGTTACTTTCCATTGTCTTTTCTGTGCAGCGTAACTGTGAAGCTCTAATGATGCTTCATAAGAAAGGTTTACAAAAAAAGAATTGTTCTATAGCAGTAGTTTCTACAATTTTTGGAGACAAAGAAGATATTGCATGGCTCGAGGACAATGACTTGGTAGATTGGGATGAAGCAGAATTGAATGGGTTGTTAGATAGTGAATGTTATGACAAATCCCAGAAAAGAGCAATTGCATTAGGTTTAAACAAGAAGCGTCCTATACTTGTAATTCAAGGGCCTCCTGGAACTGGAAAGAGTGGGGTGCTCAAGCAACTAATTTCCCTTGTCGTTAGACAGGGCGAAAGGGTACTTGTCACGGCACCTACTAATGCTGCTGTCGACTATATGGTTGAGAAGCTATCTGATATTGGAGCTAACATTGTACGGTTTGGTAATCCTGCAAGAATATCACCTACTGTAGCTTCCAAATCATTGGTTGAAATTGTAAATAATAGGCTTGTAGATTACAGATCAGAATTTGAGAGGAAGAAATCTAATTTAAGGAAGGACCTTAGCCATTGCTTAAAAGATGATTCCTTGGCTGCTGGTATACGCCAGCTTCTCAAACAGTTAGGAAAGGCGATGAAGAAGAAGGAGAGGGAAACAATACGAGAAATTCTTTCAAGCGCTCAAGTTGTGCTTTCCACAAATATTGGAGCAGCTGACCCCATGATTAGATGCCTTGACTCATTTGACTTGGTAGTCATAGATGAAGCGGCTCAAGCCATCGAACCTTCTTGTTGGATTCCAATACTTCTTGGAAAGCGTTGTATACTTGCTGGTGACCAGTGCCAACTTGCGCCAGTGATCTTATCTAGAAAAGCCTTGGAAGGTGGTCTAGGAACATCTCTATTGGAAAGAGCATCAACATTGCACGAAGGGGTTCTTGCAACGAAATTGACAACACAGTATAGGATGAACGATGCAATAGCTGGTTGGGCTTCAAAAGAGATGTACAATGGACAACTCAAGTCCTCTGCCGCTGTTACTTCTCATCTTCTTTCTGATTCTCCATATGTCAAGGTAATATTGCTCTATGACAAATGTTTAATATTTTTATTTGTTACAGAAGTTACATTGGTACATTTGTCTTAAGCATGTTGGAGACTGACACTGATCTATACTTATGCAGCAAACATGGATAACACAATGCCCTTTGTTACTGCTTGACACGAGAATGCCATATGGAAGTCTTTCTGTTGGCTGTGAAGAACAATTAGACCCTGCTGGAACAGGTTCCTTCTACAATGATGGTGAAGCAGATATTGTCGTACAACATGTGTTTTCCTTAATTTATGCTGGTAATGACCTACAAGATACAAGTTTCTTCTAATTCAGTTAAACACTTTTGGTTCCTTCTGACAACATACCACCCACACACTAAGAACTAACATCGGCATTCTTAAATTCCCCAACAAAATTACTTGGATAAAAACTTACAGACTGAATGCTAGATCACCTATATGCTTTTGAAGAAGCCGGGTGCTTTTTGAGGTGGTACGAAGTGAAAGGTCAATATCTCAAGTCATTCTAAAGATAACCATTAAATGATGATACGTCATAGGATGAGCTTCTCTTTAGAATGATTTATACTTAGCAATGTAGGGGTAAAAAACACTTATAGCATTTAAGTAAGGTAATAATTGGCATGATTCATCTTTATTTCCTTTCAATTGTGTTACATGTCAAATCCATGTAAATTGAAATTCTATCACACTTTCATAGAAGCCCTTGAGATTTTTGTTTTGGACTAAAACTTTCACGATACTAGATTTTACATGCTGGTTTACAGGAGAAGTATTCTCCTCCTTAATAGTAATATAAGTTTTTCAGTTGTAGTAACATTATCTTCTAGTTCTGATAGGATATGAACCCGCCTGCTTGCAAATTAGTCGATGCTGTAGACAGGATTTTTATCATAGCTCATCCTAGATATATATTTGAAGGATGCTAATGCAGATGAATTAATATTAGAAATAATTTAAATGCATATATTTGAGAAATTACTTGTATGGTAAATATTGTAGATCTAACAACAGTTCCATCCATCAAACTCAAAAGGCATTATCCGCCTAACTATTTAGCAGCTAACAACCAATGTAATTTACAAATATCTTATTCATGACGTTTCAAATACTAACTATTTGTAGGTGTTAGCCCGAAGAGCATTGTAGTACAGTCTCCTTATGTTGCTCAAGTCCAACTACTAAGAGACAGGCTGGAAGATATTCCCATTGCTGCAGGTGTTGAGGTTGCGACAGTTGATAGCTTTCAAGGCCGTGAGGCAGATGCTGTGATTATATCAATGGTAAATTTTATTGGACTGATTATATTTATTTAGTGGTGAAATGGTACATAGCCAATTTGATATTGTCTTTATCTATCACAACAAACATACAACTAGAAAAAATTCTAGCATTGTGACATAAGATTAGTAGCCTATCCTTCACGTAGAGTACATGAAACCATAATTATCACTTTTTTCTGCTACCGAACAATTAGAGCAGTTATGTCGGAGTTCTTTGTTGCATAATTGACTATTGGTCATGAGACATATGAGATATATACATATCTGTAGGGGATCTTATTTTGGTCCGTTGAATCTATCTTCCTATGGGAAAGGGGCCATTCAATTATAAATGACTTCACTTATGGTGCTTGGTAGATGCTAACTAGTTGAGTTAGCTAAGTTATGCTTCTCCCATAATGCGATCATTGTATCATATTGTTGGAAATAAGACAATTTCAGGGATTGTGTAGTTGGTAAAAAGCCAATTTCAAAGTAACACTGCATCTTTACTTTTATGCTTTAAGAAATCTAGAGTCCTAGACTAGTGTAAAATTGACTAATCTGCCATTTCTCAAATCAAGTTACATTGTTATTGTGTTGGTAGTGTGTGCCTGCGTGTGACTGGATAAAACATATTAATAGACTGTAGAAGAATAGACTACGTCTTGCAAAATCTTTTTTGTTTAGTTAGACAATCTTCCACTTTCCAGTTTATTAGATACATGCATATGCATGCTCGATTGATTAGTGCAGCGCCCTGTTGAGATAGATGCCGAACTTTTACCTTGGTATATGTAACAAATGCAAACTTAAGAATTCAAATAGCAAAAAGTGATGGCATTTGTTGTCTCAGGTTCGCTCAAACAACCTGGGAGCTGTTGGGTTTCTAGGAGATAGCAGACGGATGAATGTGGCGATAACCAGAGCACGTAAACATGTGGCAATTGTTTGTGACAGCTCCACGATATGCCACAACACGTTCTTGGCAAGGTTGTTGCGGCATATTAGATATTTTGGAAGGGTGAAGCATGTGGAGCCAGGTGATTCAGGAGGATCTGGCCTAAGCATGAATCCAATGCTGCCATCAATTAGTTGAAAAAAAATCCCCGTATAGTGCACGTCTGTATATAGAGGTATTCGAGCACGTCCTCAAAGCAATCCCCGTATATGCTTATTCATTGCTGCTGCATCACTGCGCTTACGGTGTTTCGGTAGAAGGACTGCATGTTGGGCAGCAGCCCCATATAAACTCATTTCCTTTGGATATAGGTAAATGCAACTTCATGTTTGTAATTATTTATGTAGATGCACAACAATTTCTCAAGTCAATATACAGTAATTTCTTCCTATTCAGCTGCATTAAACTTGTATTGTCTTGTCCTTCACATCTACTAGTTTTTTCAAAAAACAATAAGGGGCTTGATTATCATTTTATATAGTCTGTGCTGCCTCATTTTGTAACAAAGCCAAAATGAAACCATAAGCTGCAACAGCATCCTGCTTGGACAAGTTAGTAAATGGCATTGATTTTAGTGTGCAACTGGTAAAGTAAGATACATGTAAAAAATTGAATGAATGTTAGTGGATTGTGAAGTTCACATTATAAATGATGTGTATGATTCTTATTTATTGAAATTTTTTCTATATTTTTACTTTGTCTAATTTTGGGAGTATAAGTAGTCTATTTTTTAGGGATTGAGGGAGTATTAATTATGTTTTAAGAACATTAATAAATTGTGTTTTTTTACTTGTATATGTATAGTAAGAATTTTTTATTTTTTGATTATTTATAACTTGAATAAACATATGAAATTATAGATTACAAAAAATAAGAATGAAACGTTACAGTTGTGGCTAAACTTTTATGATTAATATAGTTGGTGTTGTGGCTAAATTTGAAATCTAATATAGTGTATGTAGACATATATATGCTGAAGATTTTTTATAACGCGGAGGGAGTATAAATTTTTTAAGTTTAATAACAAAGAATTGTACAACCTATGTCCTTAACTAATAAAGTCATTTCATTTTATATACTTATTTTGAAAAAATAGTTATAACTTTTAAATAGTTAAAGCGGAGAAAATGTAAAATACGAAAGAGAATACGGTAAATAAGACTATTCTCTACCGTATGCTCTTACTTTACTATTTCTATACTTGAACTTTTATAATAATTTTTTTAAAACGAGTATAGAAAATGAATTGACTCTATTATTATGAACAAAGAGTATCATTAATGAGTGTAGGGTCATCATTAAATATCATTCATTAAATGATTTAAAATATTAATATGTAGTAAAATTTTAAGAAAATACATGCGGAAGTATCAAAATGAGAAGATTTATAAATCATGAATACTTCTATGAGTATATGGTGCTCTGTCCCATAGAAATAAGTCATATTTTTCTTTTTCATTTGTCCCATATAAATAGTCTATATCCATTTTAACATTTTTCTCCTTCTCTTTTACTACGAGTCTCACCATCATCCACAACACAGTTTCAACTACTTTTTCTCATTTTTTTACTTTAACAATTCCGCATTAAAATTTGTGTCAAATGACCTATTTTTTTCCGACTGAGTGAGTATACTTTAATATGAAACTTAGCTAATATGTCATAAATGAAGATCTCTTTAGTGAGAAAACAATGATAAGGTGAGTAAATGATACGATTATGGAACTGTGCACCAAAGATATCAATTGTAGCTGGATTCAGTCAGTAATCGTTCTATCAAAATAACATCAATATCTTCGTCTTTGAGCTTTGCGTGAGTATCTTGCACGCCTCAATCGGAGTCTGGTGGAAAAAGTTATGGTTGATTTACTAAATCCGCGCAGAAGAGAGGCCGAGTCCAGAGAATTCGCGTGGCCGGCCCGACCTGATGTTCTGCACTGTTTTGGAAAATTTGGTTAGAAAGTTAGAGCATGCGCAGCGGTGGCGTCCGTCGCCACCGCCGTCCGCGCCGCTGGCACGGACGCCATCCGCCGCCGCTACGCTCGCGCCGCTGGCACGGCGCTGCTCGATGTATCGAGCACGTCCGTGCCAGCGGACGCACACGTGGCGGCACGGGATTGGGCAACGGCGTAGCCGTTGCATTCAAACTTTTTTTTAAATCTGTATTTAATTATAAATAATGCTAAAAAATAAAAAAAATATATTTTCCAAATCCCAAAAATATGGCCATTTTTTCCCGTTTTTTCTGAATTTTTTTTTATTTTTTTTCCCAAAATCATCTATAAATACACACACTCATCACTCATTTATCACATCAATTCATCTCTCATTCATAATTCTTATACAAACTATCAACACATTCAACCTTCACTCAAAACATCAAATGGATTTCACTCATCTCATGGCGGAAGCGGAGCGCGAAGAACAAGAATACTACGAACAACATCGTGCCGCTTACGAAGCATATGTCGCGGCGAATACCCCCGCTCATCCTCCTCAACGCACTAGATCAAATCGCCGCTACATCCATCGTGACCGGGAGGGAGCCCACGAAAGGCTCGTTGCCGACTACTTTGCCGACCATCCGCGGTTTCCGGCAGATACTTCAGGCGCCGTTTTCGCATGTCAAAGCGCTTGTTCATGCGAATTGTCAACACATTGTCCGCACGTGTTGAATACTTTCAAACAGGTGTAGATGCAGCCGGCCGGCAAAGTATCACGGCGTTGCAGAAGTGTACGTGTGCCATCCGACAACTCGCTACTGGGCAAACGGCCGACATCTTCGACGAGTATTTGCATATCGGTGAGTCCACTGGAATCCTTTGTTTAAAGATTTTTGCGAGGGCATTCGTTCTGCTTTTGGGGATGAATTCCTTCGGGCACCCACCACCGATGATGCCAACGGTTGCTTCGTCTTCATGAATCAGTCCATGGCTTTCCCGAAATGCTTGGCAGCATTGACTGCATGCATTGGAGGTGGAAGAATGCCCGACTGCTTGGAGGGGGCAACACTTAAGCGGTCACAAAGGCGGCGGCCCAACACTTATCCTTGAGGCGGTCGCCGACTATCGCCTATGGATTTGGCATGCATATTTCGGCGTTGCCGGATCCAACAACGACTTGAACGTGCTCTATTCTTCACCACTCTTCAATGATGTGATGAATGGTGTAGCACCGGCGATCGACTTCACCATCAACGGAAATACATACCGCATGGGTTACTATCTCGCCGATGGTATCTACCCAAGGTGGTCGACGTTCGTGAAGACGCTCCACAACCCGCACGACCCGAGACGGGTTCTTTTTGCGCAGCGTCAAGAGTTAGCGCGGAAGGACGTCGAAAGAGCCTTCGGGGTCCTTCAAGCTCGATTCAACATTGTGAAGGCCCCGGCTCGGCTGTGGTACGTGAATAATATCGCCGACATCATGTTCACGTGTATTATATTACATTACACAACATGATTAGGCCGATGAAGGGCCGAGGGCGGCTAGCTTCTACGACGAGGACGAAGCCGGAAGCTCAACAGCGAGGTATCCCCACGCCGAGGCGAGCATACGACGGTTGCCAGAGGATCGAGACAAGACACACAATGCGCGATACTTCGAATCCACAATCAACTA
>NW_024599343.1:0-18896 GCF_004379255.2 Salvia splendens | reverse complement strand
TACTTCGAAGGGCATCTTCAGTTGGTCATTAGCTTGGATACTAGGACCATTGAACAAAGAGGGAGCCTGATGCCATGGAACTGGACCTGAGGCTGCTATGCCACTCCATGTTTTCATTGAAATGTCTTTCATTCTTTCAGGATGCGAAGGAAGGAAATGCAAAGGTGGTGGCCATGCTGGATTTGGTGTCTATATGGAAAAGGTAAATTACATGAGTGACTTATATCCAAAATGAGTTAACAAAAGAATATGCCAGCATCAAATTTGGTTTGGTGAAATAGCAAGTGCTCTCTGTTGCTGTGATGTTCAGTTTCAACTTTTCAGGATCGGGAGTACTTTAATTTTTTGAGGAGAAACCCATTCACAGCACTTATTTATGGTTATCCAAGGAATTCCAAACCAATGAGCACATTTTTGTGACACTCATAGAGAATATTAGACAAAACACCCAGGTCCCAGGTGGTCAATAGACTCGATACCATGTATAGAAATACTAATGTGCATGCAGGACACATTCAGATTAATGATGTACTTGGGTATAAACTCAACTAATTAGTAATTACTAATGTTTTAAGGATAATCTGTGAACAGATCAAGCATCAATTATGTGTAAACAACTAAGGAAAGAGAAAAAGCAACGGAAACCTTCTATTGAAAGAGCATTCAAATGCATCCAGAATGCATATCTGTTCTCTAAAATGGTTCAGAAAAGATATGACACATTAAAATAATTTCCATGTGAAACTATCTATATACAATTCTAGCCTTGATTGCAAAACAAATATAGTAAAACTGGTAACAAATAGACATAACATAAAAGAAAATTAGAGGGGAAAATTATAAGGTACCAAAATGTAGCTCTTTTTTGAACACGTTAGGCATTCTATTCCTCCTGCATCTAATAGTACGAACATATGGAATGAAACTATGCATCCACAATGTATTTGCTGCATGAGGAAATCCAAAATTGACAAGAGAAGGACATCAAATTATCAAGCCTATTTATGTCAGGAAAAATTACATCTTGAAGTCGATGTAGAAATCTAGCAAGTTACCTTTCCACAAGACTCACAACATCTCCACCCTGAAGCATTCGTGTGAAATGTCTCACAAAATTTCCCATCCTCATAAGCAGAACTACACATACATTATGTTACATCATTTGAAAGAAAATCATGATGAGATAGATTTCTTCCAAGTATAAAGCCATAGAGCCCATCATGATACAACAACCCACTTAGGTGTCATATTTGACACAAAATCCAGTTGGGAACAATCATATCATGATACAGAATGGGATTTGGATGCAAACGAGATAATAGGATTTGATATGATTTTGCAGAATCTTCATACTTATACTTATTCTTAATTACTTAGGATTTGAATAGATTAGATATGATTTAAATCTTATCATATCAGCTCCATCAAAAAATCAAAACCCACTTCTTCCAGGAAACCTCTGAAAACATTTTCCATGAGATTTCAAGTAGAATTGACTACAACTGGACAGAACAAATAACCATCCGCCGCATACTAGAACACGATCAAAGGATTGCGTCAAAAGTAGCTCTTATTTGCACACGTTATGCATCTAATAGTACGAACAAATAATTTTTATCAACTGAACAGAACAAATTTTATCATAGCACTTATGCCAAGTAGAGTTTACTTCAACTGAACAGAACAAATAATTGCAGGTACTAAGAGTTTTTTTTTTCCTTTCAAAACTCACGACTTAGGGTGAATTAGTAAATTAAAAGGCAACTTCATGACGAGAAGGTCCTGGGTTGGAATCGCAACATAGTCTTCAAGATCAATATACCCAGTTCACACTCACAGGCAGAGCCTGGGGTAATGTAAACCACATTGTAAAATGCTAGCAGCAAAAAACAATTTAAGTTAACAGCAATGGCCATTCGCTCTAAAATATCTTCCCCTTTTAACTCCCTTTTTTAGAATGTCAAGCCAGTAATCTAGCTCTAAATTAATGGACTTCACATCTGGCAATAGGTTATATCAAAAGATTCAGCCAAACAACCATCAGCCGCATACTAGAACACGATCAAAAGAAAATGAATATCAATTAGAACTTTTTAACACACAACAAGATATGGAATAAATTCGAAAGGTCAAACATCAAACGACTCACAAATACTGTAATTCAATCAACAACAACGAGGAGTAAAAGAAAAAAAATGGAGGAGCAAAACTCGCTTACGCGCAGGGATCACATAGGTGAGCGTACTCGCCGGTGCGGCGGCGCCAGCCTCTCTTCCACTTCTCCGACGACTCTTTGCAGTTCGAATTGAAGCACACCTCCATCGTCGCACTCATAAACCCTAACAAGAGGCCGATTTTCTGTATCCGCAAGTAGCCAAAAAACGAAATGGTAAGTGTTCTGGTTCTGTGTTAGCTCGAGGAATAAATTGAGTACTAAATTTGCGTAGCTCAGGTATGCAGTGAGCTATAAAAGCGCAAAACCCTAGGCGAAGCTAGAGAGAGAAAAGGCGACAAAAAAGACATAAGTAAGATTTGAATATCATTATGAGATGGAGGAGGGCCGGGGTGAAGGTGTTAGATAGAGAAAGAAAGTGTGTGTGTTTTTGTTGTGTGTGTGTGTGTGTGTGTGTGTGTGTGAGAGAGAAGAGAGAGAGAGAGAGAGAGAGAGATTACAATGTGTGTTTGTGTGGAAAGTGAGTGTGACTAGACTTGCCCACGGTTCGAAAACCGGCGGTTCCGGTTCGGAACCGCCGGTTCCGGTTTTGGCGGAAGCGGAACCGGAACCGGACCGTGAGGCTATTTCACGGTTCCGGTTCCGGTTCGAAAACCGGGCGGTTCCGGTTCCGGTTCGGAATCGCCAGTTTTCCGGCGGTTTTGGCGGTTCCGGTTTTTGAACCGGCGGTTTCGCCGGTTCAATTATTTTTTTTTTTTTTTAATTTGAAATTTGGCTTTATACAACAAATCGGAACAAGACAATGCATAATTCAAGCACAAATAAGACGAATAAGGAGAAAATGAAATAAATTTTATTGATTTTGAGTTGTAACGGACAACGATACATTACAATTTACAATACATAAGTATACAATACAACAACATACAACAATGTAATATAATTTACAAGTGTCGTCGGCTCGTCGCCTCGTCAGACTCGGAAGGTAAATTAAAAAAAATGAAATGGGGGGAAAGAGGAAAAATTGAAAAGGGCTTGAGATCAACTTAAACTTTCAAAGTTAAACTTTTCAAATTTAAGTTGAGTTGCCTACGTATCCACAATTTTATTGAGGAATCAAAGCCCACGTAGTTCTCTTACCTTGGGATCAACCCTTTTTTCTTGCAAAATGTTGCCCATTTTCTAAGCAAACACATATCAGCACGCTATATACACATTGCTGCATTTCTAATAGGGGCAATTTGATCTTCCAAAGCAATCAATGCATCTCGAACACACATAGTCAGAATATTATTCAAGCATCTAGCATGGAAAAAATTAGTACTAATAGATAGTTTGTTCTGATTTTTTCCATGCTAGATGCTTGAATAATGTTCTGACTATGTGTGTTCGAGATGCATTGATTGCTTTGGAAGATCAAATTGCCCCTATTAGAAATGCAGCAATGTGTATATAGCGTGCTGATATGTGTTTGCTTAGAAAATGGGCAACATTTTGCAAGAAAAAAAGGTTGATTCCGAGAAAAAATTTCATAGATCATTCAGGATGCGGCTAAGTTGTACTTGAAGATCATTAAAATATATTCCGCATTTGATAAATATCAAATGCGGAATATATTTTAATGATCTTCAAGTACAACTTAGCCGCATCCTGAATGATCTATGAAATAGGGGGGAAAAAAAATTTGAAAATGGCTTGAGCTCAACTTAAACTTTCGAAGTTAAACTTTTCAAATTTAAGTTGAGGTGCCTACGTATCCACAATTTTATTGAGGAATCAAAGCCCACGTAGTTCTCTTACCTTGCTTACCTTTTTGGTCGGCAGTGCTCGCCGTTCACCGCCCCCGTCGACTCATTGCTAATGTTAAGTGCTATCGCTTCTGACCTCGTCATCGCCATCGGAAGAAAATTCTTCACCATCACTCTCTACACGGAAGTCGAAATCCGGCTCTTGTGCTCTCATGTCCGCCTTTGCCCAATCGTCAAGTAACATAGTGGCTTCCATGTTCTTGGCGGAGAGATTGCTCCTTTTGTCGTCTAGGACACAACCGCCGACACTAAAAGCTTGTTCAACGGCGACGGTGGAAGCGGGAACGGCGAATATCTCCTTAGCCATGATGGAGAGTATCGGAAACTCTTTGTCATGTGTTCCCCACCAATATATGAATTATGAACTTACACCATAAATGTGTATTTGTATGGAAAGTGAGTGTGACTGTGTGAGGTAGCAGTTATTTCGTGCATATATATGTGTCTCTATATACCTGCGCATGCATATGTCACTGTGTGGATAGTCTTTCTCTCTCTCTCTCACACACACAGACACACACTATCACACACGTATAAAGATGTTAATCGGGCTAATCCTTACGGGTTTGGGCAATCCACTCGATTATCAAACTATTTGGGTGCAGGCTATTCGGGTCATGAATTTTCAACTCTAACCCATCGGATTATTCGGGCCTAGAAACTTTAGAAAATAATCTCTTATAATCAAACTTTTCCTCTATAAAATAATTTTAAATTTAGATATTTTTTTCTTCTTAGTTTTAGAATCATATAAAATTTTCAAATTTTCATAGTTTTCTTAATATTAGTTGGAGAGAAATATTTCATCTCGATCAACTACAATATAAATAAAGATAAATTAAAATTAAATCAATCAATTTGAATTAAAGCTTGTGTTGATACTTTATGAAAATTAAAAATCATACTCTCACCGTCTCAACTAAGTTAAGACATAACTTTTGGCTACAGATATTAAGAAATTGTGTTGAAAAGTATGATAGAGGAATGAAGTAGGAAATATAAAGACAGAGTAAAGTAAATAGTGGAATAAAGTAAAGGTGATTGGATATTTTGTTTTTTGTTAAAAATGAAATGACTCAACTTAGTTGGGACATCCCACAGAGGAATACGACTCAACTTAGTTGAGACGGAGGAGTATCTTACATGAACCATTATTAAAATGATAACCATATTGAGATTTTGATGGGTTAGTTCTTAACTTTATCTTGATTGGCTTTTGTGGTAGTAACACAGTAGTGGCACATGATGGGATGATGGAATATGAGTCGAGGTGAAACTTGAAAGTTGATAGTGTGGGAACGAGCGGAAAAGTGCATAACAAATATTGAAGAATACTAATGATTGTGTAACATGAAATAAAAAAAATACAAAAAACTAGTCTAACCCGCCAAACTCATTTAGCCGTTTCGTATTTGGGTTATTCAGACCGCCCATGGATTTCGGGTTGGATTAACATCCCTATGCACAAAATTAAAAGCATCATAAAACGTTTTTTTATACATTGATTTTTCTTCTATTTTTCCTCGACTGTTTTATTCTTTTTATTTATCTATTTTTTTTATTTTTTTCTATACTCATTAAATATTACTTCCTACTTTCGTCCATAAAAAATAAACATAGTTGTAAATTATTTACATACATTATTTAAAAAATTATGCTTAAGCACACAAATGAAACCTGCTGCGCCGCATTTGTGAGATGCTGCTCGAGATCCTTCAACTTCAACTTTTTCCCCAAGCTCGACTGCAACTCAATTCGAGCTTATGTCTTATTATTCGAGTTAATAATAATAACATGTTCGAGTTGGAGTTTGACCTCAAGTTCAGCTCGTCCGACATTTAAATAATTGTAAGTTAAGCTTCTAACAACCAGCAAATTTACAAAGCTCAATTCCGCAGCTGCTTCTCACACATATTTTCGTAAAAAATCGGGCAGCATCCTAAGTCCGACCCGCTAGCGAGTGCAAGATTTGCTTCAATTGTTGGTGTCTCTTTATCGGTTGATGGTAATTGCAATAGTAACTATTTAACTTTGTAATGTTACTCTTGTCCAATTTAAGGAAATATTGCAACAGTACTTAAATTGAATTGCCCGTTTTGCAGCTAAAACTTAAGTCAAATAAAATCGAGGTATGCTTTTCCAGAAAATTTAATTTTTCTGTTCATAAAGGGGTGTGCATTCGGGTTTCGGTTCGGTTTTTTGCCAAAACCGAAAAACCGAATTTAGTTCAAAATCCAAACCGAACCGAACCCGAAAAACCGAAAAACTGAAAAACCCGAACAAAACCGAAAAACCCGAACAAAACCGAAAAACCCGAAAAAAACCGAAAAACCTGAAAAAAAAAATATAATATAAATATATATTTATATATGTGTATTTTATTTTATTTATATATACTAATAAAATATTTATATATAATATAAAATTAATAATACATATAATATATATTATATAATAGAATATATTAAAAGAATATATATATTATATATAATATAATATATTAAATTAATAGAATATATATATAATTCGGTTTTTCGGTTTTTTTCTTCGCCCGAACCGAAAAACTGAATTTTGTTTATTTTTAAAACCGAGCCGAACCGAAAAACCGAACCGAATTTCAAAATTTCGGTTTGGTTCGGTTCGGATATTCGGTTTCCGGTTTTTTTCTCACCCCTATGTTCATCTTCGAGAGCTTGGAACTCCTCACTTGACTTTGACTTATGATTTGTATGATAATACTATATGAAAACATTAATGCCACTTTTAACTGCTAAATTCAAAAAAAATGGATACTTTGTTCAAAAATATGAAAATTGATGATGATTAGGAATGCAAGCGAATCACGGAATGAAATAAGATTACATTACACAAGCTAAGAGTCGTATTTGTAAAACAAATCCAAACACAACATTAACTGATCTTAAATACTACTCCGTACTTACTAGTAAAAGAAGTCTCTATGAATTCCTATAAATAGAGTCAAAACAAATCCAAACACAACAACTGAACTGATCTTAAATAAGCATGAATTCCTTCCTTAAACTAGCTCAATTCCTGACCTATAACTTGCAAACTCATCGAAAACGGAATCATAGACGAGCACCTGACCTCAAGATGTCTCAACTCTCCCGTGGCACGATCAAACACCACTAGCTCACCACCAAGTAAGCTTGGAAAATACAACAGATTACCGTCGTGTGATGGAAACAGTTTCAGTAGAAATGTCAAACGCAAGGATACAATAGCCACTGCATTCTCGATGCACTACACAATAAAAAACCCCGGATACGCAAGCATAGGCGCTCCTTCTATCCATTATTGCAATTAAATCAAAGTCGGGGCATGGTATTAGCCTCCACGAATTAGTTTTGAGTGAATACAATCCGATGTGATAAAACATATCACTATCATCACTCGGAATGGTATCTGGAAGATGCATCACTTTGCAATCTTGGTTATCAGACCACATTGCATATCCGAGACAAGCGTGAGCAGGAAAAGGGGGCTCAGGAAGGATCTTATACTCGCCCGTCCAAAGAACATGACTAGCCGGGCTTTGATGGTGAAAATGAAGCAGACCATTACCAGTAGCCCCGGTGAAGTGATAACCTTGTTTGGCTAGAAAAGAGGGCGGATATACGTAATATTGGGGTGAAAGGTCGGGAGAATATGAAGCGAAAAACTCACGACCATGTACATCACGGCAACTCCACAGAATGTCTGGACTAGGATTAGGCTTCAGCTTCAAGCATGATTTAGTACTAGTTTTTATCTCCTCGACCGAAAGAGGAGGGTAAATACCATACAGTAACTGCAGTTGCAGGAAGGAGGAGGTTGGCATCGAGGATCATGGAAGCCTGCCTAGGACAAAAAAATGATTTGTAAATAGTTTATGATCAATCTACTCCTAGTAAATAGTTTATGATCAGAATGCTAAAGAAATTATTCAACATACGCGGGGACTGAAGATTAGCTTATTATCCAACTCCATCTCCATAATGCTCTCCTTGAGAGCAATGCTCTTCTCGAAACTGATGATTTTGTTATGATCCACCAAAATTCACTAATAAATTTAAACATACTACATCAATCAATTTCCCATGTTCATCACATTACACATAATGCTCTTCTCGAAACTGATGATTCTGTCATGATCCACCGCCTCTCTAACCAAAATTCACAAATAAATTTAAACAAGTTAGAATATAGTACATCAATTTCCTATTTTTTGAAAAAAAAAACAAAAAAATTGAACCTTTGGAGGAATTGAGTTCCGGATCCAATACCCCGCCGTGAAAAGAAATTGATAGATCGAACACAACGCCGCACGGCGGAGGAAGCCAAACGGGCAGCCATGATAAATTAGGATTTAGCTTTGAGAATTCAAGAAACCCTAAATAATTGCGGAGGGAATTGGGAATTAGTTCTAGGTTTTTTTTATTGCGGAGAGAAACCCACAAAATTTGTCAACTTTCACTATATTAGAGAAAAAATATTTCCAAAATTAAAAAGTACATATTTTTGTTTGATGGACTAAAAAGAAAAGAACGCATATTCTTGTGGAACGAAGTAATACTATTTAAAAATTACTGAGGTCTGGATTTTCATGCTACTAAAATTGGTTGTTATTATGGTAAGCAATGTTGTGAAAATCAGATAGTTAAACGAATTGACGAAGCTATTAATTTATGGTTCAACCAGTCCGATTGAACCGTTTTACTATTGCAAAATATATATAATAATAAAATATAATTAAATTTAGTAATTAATACTAGAATATAATTAATAATATTACCACAAAAACATTTAACCTTATAAATAATTAGTTATGTATAAATATTAAAATATACTGTAAATATTATAATATGTATGAATATTAAAATATATAGGTAAATATAATATATATATATATATATATATGGACAGGGATATGATCAAAATAAAAATGCATTTAAATCCAGAAATGCAACCCAAATCTTGACCCTAGTATTAGATGATCTAATGATCATTAATTAACCAAAAACACGGAAGGTCATAATTAAGCAATTTAGGTCATATTATAATATTTGGATTTAATGTCATGCTAAGATCATTTTAGGTCATGCTTTGTTAGCATGACCTCAAAATTGACTAACTATGACCTAAAAGTGCCCTACGTATGATATTGTTATGCGTTTCTGTATTTAAATCTAGTTTTGCATAGATCAAAACCCTAGACAGACATATTATTTAGTCAATGTAGTTAAAAATTTTAATATTTAATATATAAAGTACATATTGATTTTAAAAAGTTTATTTGGTGAAATAATATTATAATAAAAATATATAATTAAATACAAATTACTATTCCCTCCGGCTCACAATAACAGTCTAATTTTTCCATCCGTCCCACAAATTCAAAAAAGTTTATTTGGAGTATTAGTTAGTTTAGATAAGAATATATATGAATATAAATATTTAGGAGTTATAAATTAAATATATACTATAAAATAATTATAGTAAATTATAAACTATAATTAATAATATATTAAAAAAATATGTGTAATTGTGATAATTTTAGTAACTAGTAAAATAGCGGATGCTCTAAAATGTGAGTGGAATAAGTTGGTAGAATATGAGGTCTACTTATCATTTATGATAAAAGTGAAATATGACTCTTATTGTGGGATGGACAAAAATGGCAAACTAGGACTCTTATTCTGAAACGTAGGGAGTATTTATATGGATATTTAAAATTTTCACCACTAATTAAACATCTACATATATTTGAAAATGAAAGTGCAATAGCACGAACCATACGCGCACTTATAATTTTTGTGTATTTTAATCTTACTTTAACTAAGTGACAATAAACAATACCTAATATTTATTTGAATATTTAAAATTTTCACAACTAATTAAACACCTAATATTTATTTGGATATTTAAAATTTTCACAACGAATTAAGCATCTAGATATTTGAAATTGAAAGTGTAATAGCATTGACCGGACGCACTTCTAATTTTGGTCTTTTAATATTACTTTAATCGCATGTTTAACTTTAAACTATAGTTATCCAAAAATAATTACCAGCGACAAGAAATTAACCACGACTTTGGTGGGGCCGTGCCACGTCATCCAAAGAGCGAAATTCTAATTAAATCACGTGGGCCAAATCGTAGTGAAAGACTCAAGCTGCCGCCCGTTTTAGATTACGGGATTGCTAATGACACTTCCCATGTTTACAACTCTGTTAAGTCAACCCTCTTAATACCACTTGGTTATGACATCTACTAGTTTTTTTAAAAAATTATTTTATGTTGTTAGGTGGTATACTACTATATTACAAAATATATCGTAAATTATATTTAAAAATTTAAGTACTATCACACTTAACTCTGCAAAATATTAATAGGATAATTTTCAAATTGACATCTTTTAGTTTTCTAAAAGCAAAAAAACGCAATGACAACAGTCATTAAACGTAACCTTTATGACTTAAATTAAGGTATAATTAACAACTATACTTAATTTGTTGTGCAAATCGAATGAACAAATGATGGTAGACGACGCGAGGAGATTACGTGGTTCAATCTCTTTCGAGATCTACATCCACGGACGAAAATGGAGTTGTTCTTATTCAATCACCAACTAAGAATCAGAGATACAATTACAACTGAACTCTCTAAACTAATCTCTCTCAATCGAAACTATCTTGCTCGAGTGAATTGCTTCTTGGATCAGCTATGTGTTGTGTGTATTGTGTGTATCTCTCGCCCTCTCTCTCTTTCTGTTATACAACATATATACACAGTTTCCAGAACTAGCATTTGGGTAAAACCGTCTATCTAACCCGAGCTTCTTCTTGAGTTGGGCTGAGCTGGGCCAGAGAGAGTAATCTGATGTGGGCCTGGGCTCAGTTTCTTCAAGCCTTACTGCAATGCAGCTACACCACTTCAAATCTCCACCTTAGCTGAATTGTTGGAACACCTCCATCCTCATCAACCACCTTCATCTCCGAGGAACAAGCCCAACCAAGTCCAAGCAATGTTCAAACTTAGAACTTGGTAGAGATTTGGTGAGCATGTCAGCTGCATTCTCTGTAGTATGCACCTTCTTTACACACACTACCCCTTTTCTTACTTCATCTCTTACAAAATGAAGTTTGACATCAATATGCTTACTCTTTTCATGGAAAACTTGATGTCTTGACAGACTTATAGCACTATTATTGTCGCAGAGGATAGTCACTGTATCTTGATGGACTCCAAAATCTTCAAGGATCCCCTTTAACCAAATTGCCTCTTTCACTGCCTCAGCCAAAGCAATGTACTCAGCTTCCGTTGTTGAGAGTGCAACCACCGATTGCAAACTCGACTTCCAACTAACTGCTGTCCCATAAATCTTGAATATATATGCTGATTGTGATTTTCTGCTATCCAAATGTGCTGCATAATCAGCATCACAATACCCAATCAACTCATCAGTCTCTACATCGTCTTGCTTAGAGTATAACAAGCCATGACTCTGAGTACCTAGTAAGTACCTTAAAGTCCATTTCAATGCCTGCCAGTGAGTCTCTCCATGATCACTCATATACCTACTAGTCAAGCTTATAGCATAGGCCAAATCAGGACGGGTGCAAACCATAGTATACATTATACTGCCTACTATGCTTGCATAAGGCACTTTAGACATCCTCTTTCTTTCTGCATCAGTTTTTGGGCTTTGTTCAGAGCTCAGTTTGTATTGCTGACTTGATGGAGTTGAGACTTGTTTAGAGTCAGTCATCTGAAACTTACTCAACATCTTTCTGACATAGCTGTGTTGTATCAGCCATAAGCTTCCTTTTGCTCTATCTCTTATGATGTCCATCCCAAGTATCCTCTTCGCATTTCCCAAGTCTTTCATTTCAAAAGCTGCCTCAAGCTCCACCTTGACTTGAGCAATCTCTGATTTGCTTGGTCCTGCCACAAGCATATCATCTACATATAGTAGCAGGTATGCGATTGGTTTACTTTCCTTGTATCTGATATATACACAACTGTCGAATGATGACTTCCTAAATCCCATCTTCATCATCTGCTCATCGAATTTAAGGTACCACTGTCGGCTGCTTTGCTTCAGCCCATAGATGCTCCTTTTAAGAAGACAAACTTTATCTTCATCTCCGGGTTTGACAAAGCCTTGTGGCTGTTCCATATATATAACTTCCTCTAATTCCCCATGCAAGAAGGCAGTTTTTACGTCTAGCTGTTGCAATTCCCAATTCCGATGGGCCACTATTGCCAACAATATTCGGATAGAGCTATGCTTTACAACCGGGGAAAATACCTCATTGTAGTCAATCCCCTCCTCTTGCGTGAAACCTCTTGCCACAAGCCTTGCTTTGAACCTAATAGAGTCATTCTGTGAGGCCTCCACCTTCCTCTTGTATATCCACTTGCAACTAATGGGCCTCTGTTGGATCATGGATCTCAAAACCAAAACCCAAGTTTTATTTTTTAGCAGTGACTCTATTTCCTCATTCATTGCAGTAATCCATTTCTGTCTATCCCTGCTTCCAATAGCCTCTTTGTAGTTGCTCGGTTCATTCAACTCCAGCTCTTCTGCAATGCAAAGAGCATAATATACAAAATCTGCATCTCTGAACCTTGCAGGTGGTCTGACCTCCCTTCTAGTTCTATCTCTTGCTAGCAAGTAACCATCATCATTACCTTGGTTACCAACTGAGGGTGGAGGATACTCAGGTTGTGGGCCTGATGAACTGCCATGATCACTTGAATCTGCTGAGTTGTGTTCATAATCAGCACCTATCACGGTATCCTGATCACTCTTATCACCAAGATCATCCTGATCACTTTTATCACCAAGATCATGGTTTATGTCAGACTTCACACTCTGACCTTGTGACTCCGTGACTGAAGCTGCATCTTTGTACGGCATCTCCAATTCATTGAAAACAACATCTCGGCTGATAATAATCTTTTGGTTCCCACTTTCTGTACTCCATAATCTGTAGGCCTTGACTCCAGTTTGATATCCCAGAAAAATGCACTTTAAGGCCCTCGGCTCCAGCTTCCCTTGCCTAATATGTGCATATGCCCTGCACCCAAAGGTTTTCAAGTTTCTGTAACTGCCATGACTGCCATACCATCTGTTGTCGGGAGTATCATGGCTGATAGCTGAACTAGGACATTTATTTATCATCTTTGCAGCCGTTGAAACTGCCTCTGCCCAGAACCTCTTTGGAACACCAGATGTGATCAACATACACCTAACCCTTTCCAACAAGGTTCTGTTCATTCGTTCCGCTGTCCCATTTTGCTGCGGATTCCCAGGTGCGGTCCTGTGCCTTTTAATCCCATATTTCTTGCAATAGTTCTCAAACTCTCTTGATAAAAATTCCAAGCCGTTGTCCGTTCTAAGGCACCTCAGACCATGCCCCTTTTCCACCTTCACAGCTTCATGCCAACTCCTAAACTTTTCAAATGCCTCTGATTTTTCCTTGAGAATATACACCCAAACTTTCCTACTGAAATCATCAATAATGCTCAAGAAATACCTCCCCCCTCCTATCGAGTTGGTTGAACATGGCCCCCACAGATCACTGTGGCAATAATCAAGAGGCTTACTCGAGTGTGTTTACCTGTTTGGTATGGGAGCTTCTTTCCTTTTCCAAGCTGGCATGATTCGCACATCTTCGAGTATTCAGGATCGACTCCTTGGATTAGCCCCTTGCGAGCTAACTCCTTCATCCCTCTCTGTCCCACATGACCAAGCCGGTTATGCCAAGTTTCATAATCACTGCTCTCTGACACGAGTGCGCTTCCTTGGATGGTCTCAGCATCCAAATAATACAAGCTATTTTTTCTTATAGCTCTCATGATGATGTCCTTCCCGTTCAGTACTTTCATACAGCCATGTGATGACTCAAATGAATACCCCTTTAATTCCAACGTTCCCAAAGAGATTAAGTTTCTCTTTATATCAGGGATGTATCTAACTCCAGTCAAAAGCTTAACCGAACTATCATGAATCTTGAATCTAATATTACCAATTCCATGTACCTTGCATACCTGATTATTCCCCAAAAGGACTGTGCCAGTAGCTTCCTTAAGATTCTCAAACCATGCCCTATGTGAGCAAATGTGAAACGAGCAGCCGGAATCCATTATCCAAGATTCTGCTATTTCTTTGCCAACCACGTTCAAAGCTTGAGCTGGCTCCATTTCCTCCGCACAATCAGCAGTGCTAGAATTCCCATTCTCTTCAGCTTGCTTTCTTTTGAATGCGTAGCAATTCTTCTTGAGATGACCAGGCTTGCCACACCAATGACATTTCCTGGTTTCTTTGTCACTGTCAAGAGATTTTTGCCCCTGCATCTTGGGTTTGCCAGCTCCATCCTTGCCCTTGGATTGCTTCTTTCCCTTGTACTTCTTAATATTCAGAGCCTCAGCTGCACTGTCACGGCTCGTGCTTGCTGCTGAGCTTGATACCTTCTGCAACTCCCTAGCCTTCAAGGCACATTGCACTTCCTCGAGGGTAATTGTTTTCTCCCTCCCATACAACATGGCGTCTTTGAGGTGATCGAATGATCTTGGTAGCGCATTGAGAAGCAGGATGGCCTTATCTTCAGCATCAAGAATTACATCGATGTTTTCAAGGTCATCGATCGCTTTATTGAATTCATCGAGCTGCTCCTCTATAGCTTTCCCTTCTTGGAATTTATAGGAGTACAATCTTTGTTTCATATAGAGGCGGTTGGCAAGAGACTTCACCATGTAGAGATGCTCGAGTTTATCCCAAATTCCAGCAGCTGTAGTCTCCTTTGACACTTCCCTGAGCACTTTATCGCCCAAGCACAGAACAATGGCACTATGTGCCTTCTCAAACATCTCCTTTTTCTTGAGAGTCTGCTTCGGATCCTCTCCATCGGCGACCTCTGGCGTCTTGGACTTGATCGCCTCAGCTAGCCCTTGCTGAATCAATAAGGCCTTCATCTTTATCCGCCAAAGCCCAAAATCATTCCGGCCTGTGAACTTCTCCGCTTCGATCCTCGGCGTCGTCATCGAATCCTTCCCACAGACGGCGCCAATTTGTTGTGCAAATCGAATGAACAAATGATGGTAGACGACGCGAGGAGATTACGTGGTTCAATCTCTTTCGAGATCTACATCCACGGACGAAAATGGAGTTGTTCTTATTCAATCACCAACTAAGAATCAGAGATACAATTACAACTGAACTCTCTAAACTAATCTCTCTCAATCGAAACTATCTTGCTCGAGTGAATTGCTTCTTGGATCAGCTATGTGTTGTGTGTATTGTGTGTATCTCTCGCCCTCTCTCTCTTTCTGTTATACAACATATATACACAGTTTCCAGAACTAGCATTTGGGTAAAACCGTCTATCTAACCCGAGCTTCTTCTTGAGTTGGGCTGAGCTGGGCCAGAGAGAGTAATCTGATGTGGGCCTGGGCTCAGTTTCTTCAAGCCTTACTGCAATGCAGCTACACCACTTCATAATTTATTTGGGATGTAATCAAATGCAACTATAAATACTTTACAAACTTCAAACTATGATTTGGATCGCTGAAAAATGTCAACAAATGATTAAGCTATTTGACTCTGAGCCCTTGCTATCGGCTTTAACCTACATACTACAAATTTGTCAATACTAAGGTTATATTAAATGCAATATTTATTAGAGAATCCAATATTAGATTGATAGATTCTTTAAAGACAAATACCTTCACTCTATTTGCTAATGACACGATTTAAGTAAAATTAGTACTCTCCCATATTTAAATAAATAATTTATTTTTTGTTACTATTTAATAGGTGCCTCATTTGAAAAACAGAAAGTATCACTATCACACATTTCCCATTTATTTATATAATATCTTTTTAAAATAAATATCAAAACTTAGAAATCATTTTTACATAACACAGAGGTCATCTTAGTTCATTTTTTTTATCAAAATAGATATCACAAACAATGTAAAAGTGTCCTCCGCATTTTTAAAATCCAATTTTCACAAATAAACTAAAAATTACATTTGTGTTATCTAAAAATGATGATTGTTTTTTATATTAAGTGAAGTAGAAAGAAAATTTTTTTAAAAGAGTGGCAATAGCAGGAACAGCCAATATTACTATTCCAAGCCACCACAATAGAAATGTTGAATACTCATATGAGCTGAAGGAAGCTGCTGCGATGCTTCGTTGAAGCTCCCCGGAAACCTCTATCCTCGTTCCCGGCAATTTCAATTTTTTTCCCGCTTTCGGCTCCTTATATTCCCATTTTTCACTGTCGGAATCTTCCCACGCTCGCTTCAATTTCACTCGAAAAATTTCAGCCAGTTCATGATAAATTATCGGAATTGGATCGGATCAGATCTGATCTGTATTAAAAAACTCTTTAATTTTTCCCTGAATTAAATAGTATTATTGGAGGCGTGCATTCCTTTTTCCAGAATTTGAAAATAAGGAAACTGTTGCGAAGATGCAGAGGCAGTATATGGAAGCAGCGAGCGGTATGGCGGCGAGAGAGAAGCGGAGTTTGGATCCGAGCGGTAGCGAGGAAGGTCAACCGGATAGGAAACGACCGGCTCTCGCTAGGTATTCTAAGTTTCTAATAGGCTTCGACATCTAGGTTTACCTAGATGATTAGAGATGTGTATCTTTTGTGTGCATTATTGCTATTGGAGCTCATGGAGAGTACATTGAGCTTGAATTCTTAAATTGCAGCGAGATTCAGCTGGAGTGGGGTCTGATGAGTTGACTTTTTTTGCGGGGGTGGTTTTTGGGGTTAAATTAAATTTTTTATGCGCCTGTTGTGTTTGCTATTTGTATGTGATATCTGCGTTAAGTTGATCAGAGATGATCAGTACTATTGCTATAATTTATTTTATTTTTGTGATGTGAATTGAGTTAAAAATTATGTTGAGTTTTGAGTAGCTGATAATGGTACTGCAAAACGAGTGCTTGCTTAGAGTAACAAAGACTTAGCAGTTTGATTGAGAAAAAACTGCCATGTATATGCTCTATGAAAAGTTCTTGGACCGTTTTGTTGCAGTGGTGTTAGGAGGTACATGATGCCTTTCCTTGTATATCATCAGTATATGTCATGAGATTAGTACTAGAACCGTCGAATGTGATTGAGTTGTTTAGTGGAATAATGCAACCATCCGTCATAGTTGTTAGCTCAGTATGCAAAATTATGCTCCATTTGATGTATCTTATTTAGACAAGTTGCAATGGTAAGGCTTTAGTTAACTAAGTTGTAATAGCAAGAGTGAACTGATTGCAACTTTAGTTGATCTATAGTAGATTCAGTTCAGTGTGATGTGTGCTCTTAGTTCTGGCTTGGTCCTCACATTTATTTTGTTGCTAAGACAACTACTCGTATCAAACTACAGTGCTCTCATCTTGCATGTATGTGAAGATTTTCAAACGCTTAGAAGCAATGTAATATTGTTGCTGCATTTCTAAAGGCTTGGCTGGCTAGGCACTTTGTAATGTATGATTCATCATTAATGCAGTGTTATTGTTGAGGCTCTTAAAGTGGACAGCCTACAAAAGCTATGCTCATCACTGGAACCAATTCTTCGTAGAGTGGTAAGATTATAGTCCATTTTGGTACGAATACTCGTCCAGTGTTACGAATGCTTGAGGCCCATTATAGTAGGTATTATCGATTCTATATGTACTAAATGGACTGCAATATATGCTATTGTTAAGGTCAATTTTTTTGGTTATCTGACTGGCTTGATACATATATGCTAGATGCTTAACTTGCTTTACTTACTTTCCAAACTCTGCTTATTGTGGATGATAATCCATGGCCTGTAATTTTATGAATGAAATGACATTTTGAGTCTTTGACTACCAGGTTAGTGAAGAGGTAGAGCGTGCCTTGGCAAAACTGGGCCCGGCCAAATTAAATGAAGGTGTGATACTATGGCTTACAGTTTCTTTAGCTGATGACCATTGTTCTATGTTTTGTTTGATTTGGTTCAAGTAGTTTAGTTAGATATTTCTTATACTCACTCTTAGGTAAATGTAGAACCTTTGTTATTTGCTGGTTTCATGTTAAATAAATTTCCACAATCAACATGCAGGGTTTCTCCAAAAAGAATTGAGGGCCCTGATGGTAGAAATGTGCAGCTTCAGTTCAGGTCGAAGTTGTCGCTGCCTCTATTTACAGGTGGAAAAGTGGAGGGAGAGCAGGGTACTGCAATCCATATTGTGTTGCTAGATGCAAATACAGGCCATTTAGTGACATCAGGTCCAGAGTCTTCAGTCAAATTAGATGTTGTTGTGCTTGAAGGTGATTTCAACAATGAGGATGATGATGACTGGAGTCAGGAAACATTTGAGTCTCATATTGTGAAGGAACGAGAGGGAAAGCGGCCACTGCTTACTGGAGACTTGCAAGTGACTTTAAAGCAAGGTGTCGGTACCATTGGGGAGCTGACATTCACTGACAACTCTAGTTGGATTCGGAGCAGAAAATTTAGACTTGGTCTGAAAGTTGCCTCTGGTATTTGTGAAGGCATTCGAATCCGAGAAGCCAAACAGATGCCTTTACTGTCAAGGATCACAGAGGGGAATGTAAGCTTAGTTTTGATTAAAACAGCATTTACTATAACATCATGCTCATCCTGAGATGTAAGTTTTTTACTTGTTTAATATTTGTAGTATACAAGAAACATTATCCGCCGGCACTTAATGATGAAGTTTGGAGATTGGAGAAGATTGGTAAAGATGGGTCGTTCCATAAGAGGCTCAATAAAGCTGGAATATTTACAGTGGAAGACTTCTTGCGACTTGTAGTGAGAGACCCACAGAAACTTCGACATGTGAGATATCTTTTTCTCATGCTGTCTTTTTCATATAGTCCTTCCTGCATGCTCATAATGAATACTCT
>NW_024599342.1:0-24597 GCF_004379255.2 Salvia splendens | reverse complement strand
TATTACGAATTTCTTGTATTTATTTGTTAAAAATTGTTTTTAAATATAAAACATTTTTATAAATAAAAAGTATTTTTTTTAAAATTTGATTTTTTAAAGAAAAATTGATTTATTGCGTCAGCACGTGACGACGCCCACTCGCGGGCCGGCGAGTGGGCGTCACGCACGACGCCGGGTCGCGCCACGTCGCCTAGGCGCGTGGCGAGACGGCCCGTCGCTTGTCTCGGCTACATGGGCGCGGGATGGGGCGCGGGATGGGGGACGGTGCGGGACGCCGGCGCGACCCGTAGTCACTAATGAGATATACCTCTAATTATAAAAATTACATGTTCCAAGTCCCAATAATTATTTATTGCCCAACAAATATATGATGTTCAAAATTGTTGAACACAATACAATTTGAACTGAAACTACTGAACCCACGTCACTAATGAGATATACCTCTAATTATAAAAATATATTGAATAGAATTTAAATAAAATTGTGAGACTGATAGGGACCTCGAGTCGCCCTACTCTTTGCCAGGCAGCTCAATCACTCCATCAAGCCCATTCCATCAAGACTCACGCGAAGAGCCACGACCATAAGACCATCCACTACGCTGTCTCTATACTATCCCTTAAACCGTCCATTAACAACTATTTGACCACTATTTGAGGGCCCACTGTCCTTTTTTCCTCCATCCCTTAACTAAGGGACGGAACCTGCAACGCTCCGTCCCTTAATTACTATTTCATTCAATTTCATTTTTTTATTTTTTTTTTACAACCCAATTAAATTTAAACAAACACAATTCATTAAAATTAAAACAACATTACAACTTAAACTTAAAAAAAAAGAAAAAAAGACATAATTAAAATTCTAAAAAAATAAAAATGACATAATTTAATCTTATCCGCCAAAGTTTTCCCAAATGTGCTCAATTAGATCCTCTTGGAGTTGGGTGTGGGAGCTAGAGTCGCGTGTCCTTGCCCGAATCGCCAACCGTTCTTGTATAGACGGATGCGCTCCACTTCGCGGCGGACTACTTGCAGTTGAGCTTCCGGGGGATTCGGGGTCGAACCAATTTCCCGCATCGGGTCCTTCGTCTCGGACAATCATGTTGTGCAAGATTATGCACGTATACATAATGTCGACCATGCTCTCCATGAACCACGAACGAGCCGGGGCTTTGATGATGTTGAAGCGCGCTTGGAGAACCCCGAACGCCCTCTCCACATCCTTGCGCGCAGCCTCCTGCTTCTTCGCAAAAAGAGCCTGCTTTGGGTTCGCAGGCCTGCTGCACGTCTTCACGAAGGTCGGCCACTTCGGGTAGATGCCGTCGGCGAGATAGTACCCCATTTTATACAGCCGGTTGTTGGCGACGAAGTTGATGGCCGGCGCTTTACCATCCAAAACTTCGGTAAAGAGATCGGACTGGTGGAGCACGTTTACGTCGTTGTTCGAGCCAGGGACTCCGAAATACGCATGCCAGATCCAAAGCTGGTAGTCGGCAACGGCCTCGAGTACATTACCGTTTGAAACTATTTTTTTTTATTAAATTCGATTTTTTTTTAAAAAATCGATTTTTTTTTAAAATGAATTATTGCGTCATCCGTGTCGACGCCCACTCGCGGGCCAGCGAGTGGGCGTCACGCATGCATCGGGGGCGCGCCACGTCGCCCGGGCGCGTGACGGGCAGGCGCGTCCCTTGTCTCGCGGATACGGGCTACGGGACGGGCTATGGGACGGGACGAAAGTTGCAACGCGTCCCGCGGCGGAACCATCCCTCCGGGACGGAACGCGAGCCGCGCGGGGGACGCGTAGTGAATGCTCTAAGATCGACTTCGATACAAGATCGTGAAGTCTGCCAAATACAAAGATCTCATTTAAGTAATAAAGATCCTTTTAGATAGGAATATATCTTTAGATATTTGGTATATCTTGTGAGACAATTAATCGCATAGGGTTAATGCTTATAAATATGAGTTGTGTTTAGACTTTGATATTCATTGAGAAATACTCCTTCTGTCAAATGAAACGTTTTCCTTTTTAAGTTGTCCCAATAAAAATGAAATGTTTCGTAAAATAGAAACAACAGTATCTCTACTTTTTCTTCTCTCTTACTTTACTCTCTCTTCAGTAACTCACAAAACAACACTGCATAAAATCATGTGCCGAAAACCAAATGTTGCATATTTATTGGGACGGAGGGAGTATGAAATAAACTTCTATTCTCATTATTGTTCCAAAAACCTAGTACTTTAACTAGGAAATTATCTATTTAGCTCCGTTCAATCTTCATGTGCTCTACAAACCTCTTGATAGGAACTTAACCCCTGTCAGAAACGATGTCACGGTGTATCTCAGAAGTTGAAAAAAAAAGAGAAACTAAGAGCATCCACTATAGGCGGCCTTCCTCAATAGCCCCGCCCCCTTTTTTTTATCCACCGCCCCAATTTTTTGTCCACAACCCTAATTTTTTGTTTCCGCCACTATAGGCGGACACTTCCAATAGCCCCGAAATTTTATAACCAATTTTCATTTTAATTTTTTCATTTTGTTTTTAAATCAGCGGAATTTTATAACCAATTTTTATTTTAATTTTTTCATTTTTAGAGAGTGAAAGTGTAGATAGTGAATGAATGGAGAGTGTGTGAAAATAGTGAAAATGGATGGTGGAGGGGTGGTATTTATAGGAGAAATTTTCGAAAAAAAAAATAATTTCTCGGGGCTAAGGTGCGCCGGCCGTCGCCCCACTATAGACCGGCGCGCCTATCCCCCACCGCCCCGTCCTCGCCCCCTTCCCGCCGCTACCTCGTCCGCCCCACTCTGAATCATCCGCCCCGGGGCAGACGTTCCAGCCACTATAGATCGCCCCCTCGTCGATCCCTCCAAGCCGTCCGCCCCTTTCACCTATGTAGATGCTCTTACGCTAAAAATATAAAAATAAAAAGTTGATGGATAATTGACAACACAGGTCAGTCTAATTATTCAAATCGGTGCATTGCATTAAAAATATCATTAAAATATCGACGTAAATATAGCTGCGATTTCGGACCAATAGAATGATTGGAATCAAAACAACTCGAGTCCAAGAAAAGGCACATGCACCCGCGACCCATCTGATCGTGTCCCTCCTCTTAACCACAAAAACCTGCAAACACCTCAGAGAGAGGAACGAAAAACGAGGTTTCATGTTTCAGAATTGCTCAGAACAGGAGAGAGAAACAAGAGAGATGTAGCCGAGGCCGATGATATTATTCAATAAAATTACATAACAATTCAATAAAGAATTAATAAAAAAACCCCTTCCTTTTTGCATGAGGTGTATGGGTTGTTCTAGATGACATATTCACAAATCATCCCCTAAATATCTAGTGTGTGTATCCTTTCTCTCCTTCAGCTTTGAAGTTTGAGCTTTTCTCCAACCCCACAAACAAACGTAGTTTGAGAAAGCAAGGAATTTGAGAGAAAAAAAAACTCTTTATTCAAATAGTATGAGTAATTGGTTGGGGTTTTCCCTCACGCCCCACCTCAGGGTTGGCGGCGGAGATAGCGGCGCCGAAGCGGCGGCGGAGGACAACAATGGCGGCGGCGGCGGAAGCGGTTGCTTGCCTCCTCATATTCCAGCTATGCCTTTGCGCTCTGAGAATTGTATACATTTGTCACCTTTCTCTTCAATTTCAAGATTGCATTTTTAAGTTTCCTTATTTTTAATTTTCTTAGTATTTAAAAACAAATAATTCTTGGGCTATTTGTATGTTGGAGATTGGTTGTATGTCACCTTTCTCAGATGTCAAGATTGCATTTTTAAGCTCCATTTTGTATTACTATTGGAAATTGGATTTTATTTCACATTTCTCAAATTTCAAGACTGCATTTTAAGCTTTCATATAGTATTTCTTGATTTTTGAAAATCTTACTTTTTCTACAAAAATTCTTGGGATATTTGTAGATTGGGAATGCTTCAAGATTGCAATTTTATGATACATATATATCTTGATTTTTTTATCTTTTAAAATTGTTTTGGCTATTTTTAGATTGGAGATATGACAATGAGATGAATGGATCAAACCCAAATGAAGAAGAAGTCCCAAAATTCGAAGATTTCTTGGGCTGTTGCTACTCAAATTCACCTCAAAATGAACCGGGGGAGATCAACATGAACATGCCGCCAAATTTCGATGATCAGAAGAGGGAAGAAGGCTTCAACAACCCGCCTCTGTTTTACCCGCCGTATCAGTACGGCGGCGGCGGCGGTGGCGGAGCTTACTTCGGCGGCGGCGGTGGAGGGCTCAAGACATGGCTGGAGAAGCCGGCGGCGGAGGGCGGCGATTTTCAGGCTCTTTCTCTGACCGTGCATCCGAGCTCTCAGGTGGTGGCGCCGCTGCAAGCGGTGGCGGAGGGGAAGAAACGGGCGGTGGCGAAGTCCGGGGCGGCGAAGGAGGCCGTGCCGAGAAAATCGATTGATACCTTTGGGCAGAGAACTTCTCAGTATCGCGGCGTTACTAGGTAGAGATTTTATCTGATTTTATTCAAAATTTAGAAGAAATAATTTGATCTTTAATCAGTTTTTAAACTTTTCTGAGTTAATTTTTTGAATTTTTTTTATCTAATTTTAAACTTAGACTTGATCTTTAATCAATATATTCATTTTTTGGGGGTTAATTATTGTTATTTAGTAATTTATGGAGAAAGATAAATGTGTTGTAGGAAAAGATCAACTGGCAGAACAAAATTAGAAACAAAATTGGATCTTTAATCAGTTTATTTTTGTATTGTTAGAATTTTTAACTAATTTCAAAGAATGATTTGATCTCTAATCAATTTATTAATTTTTGGGGTTAATTGTTTTTATTTAGTTATTTATGGAACAAAAAATGTGTTTTAGGCATCGATGGACGGGTAGATATGAAGCTCATTTGTGGACAATAGTTGTAGAAAGGAAGGGCAGACAAGAAAAGGAAGGCAAGGTGAACAAAATTTGATCTTTTTAAAAAAATTTATGCCTATGAATATGTATTTCACTTTCACAATGTTGTACTAGCATTCTTGGTTTTGATTTGGACTAACTCTGGTTTTGTTCTATTTCCGGTTTCATTTCCGCGAAAAAATAGTGTACCTTGGTAAGATCATGCTGTCTCTGCAATTGAATTTAGCATTAGAGTATTTTTGTGTGCTTGTGGAAATGTTCGTGTTTGTGTTTGTGACGTTTTTCGTGTTTTTACATAGGGGGGTATGATAAAGAAGAGAGAGCTGCTAGGGCTTATGATCTTGCTGCCTTGAAATATTGGGGACCAACCACTCACATAAATTTCCCAGTATGTGTAGTTTCTCCTTACGTTTTGTTTGTGTTTTATGATTGCTCGTGTAACAAAATCATACGCGAATCAGCTAAGCGACTATGAGAGGGAGCTCGAGGACATGAAGAGCATGACTAGGCAAGAATTTGTAGCCCATTTGAGAAGGTTTGATGCATTTCCATGACATGGTTTTCACGTTTTCGGGTTCGATTTTGATTTCTTGTCTATTTTGCAGGAAGAGCAGCGGATTCTCGAGAGGGGCATCGATGTACAGGGGAGTAACAAGGTGGTTTGCAAGAATTTCTGATGTTTTTTGTTGCAATGATCCTATGTAACAATCAAGAATAAAAACAAGAACAAGAACAATCATTCATGTGCATTGTTGAGTTACAATAGACAATAGTACTATAATTGAATAATTCAAAATTCAATAAATTTAGTAGTAGTATGGAATTTAAGACACACCACCAGAGTGGTCTTTGTCTGTTTCTTGCATACATCAATTTGGTTTGGTGTAATCTTATTATGGTTTGCAGGCATCATCAACATGGGAGATGGCAAGCCAGAATTGGAAGAGTTGCCGGCAATAAGGACTTGTACCTTGGTACTTTTAGTAAGTGTGCTGTTATTTTCTGTAGCTTCCAGTGCTTGTACCTCACAAGTCACAAGTCCACATTGAAAAATAAATGCTCTCTCCTCTCGTAAGTCATACACTTGCTTTATTTAGGACCTGTCTCATAAATGCTAGAATCTTTGAACAATGCTCCTTAGTTTGCATCCCTAGGTGACAAATGATGCCTATTTGTTACGATCGTCGACTGTCTAAATACGATAATACATCTCGTGTTTCACTTGTGGTTGGTTGCGTAGGGCTTGAATTCGCACTTTAGAACCGACTAAAATATGATATTATATTACATCTCGTGTTTCACCTATGGTTACGATTTACGAAAAAAAAAAATGAGTTGCAAACTAAATTTTGAATTCTACTTAGGCACGCAGGAGGAAGCTGCGGAAGCCTATGACATTGCCGCGATCAAGTTTAGAGGGACGAGCGCGGTCACAAATTTCGATATAAGTAGGTATGATGTGAAGAGGATCTGCTCGAGCTCGACCCTGATAGCGGGCGACCTTGCCAAGCGGTCCCCGAAACACCCGGGGCTTGTGGGCGTTGAAGACTACAACTCTTGCGCTTCGTCGGCTTCGCCTCAGGCTCCATTGTTGATAACCAATGGCGAGGAGAGAGGCGAAGCTGAGGAGCTTGCTGACATGATGTGGAATGCCAACCCGGACGACAATCGGGCCACCAAGGATGACGCGCAACCAGGCCAGGGACAGGGGAGTGGGGAATCTCCGGGCCCACACATGAGCCCGCCCCGGATGGACCAGGTGATCGGAGATGGGGGTGGGTATTCGCGGGGGTATTTCTTGGAGGGGCAGAAGTACGTGGACGTGGGGTGCGATCTCGGTGGTTCGGGCCGGGCCGGGCCCGATGTTGGACTGGTGCATGAGGCTCCTACATTTGCTTTGTGGAGTGAGTGAATGGTATTCAGACAAGGCTTAGATCATGATAGGGTTGGGTGTTAGGATTTTGTCAACTTTTGTAGGAAAATACAAAACTTATTGTGGCTCAAGTGTAGATGGGAAAAAAGGGAAGATGATTTTGCAATGGATGATGTCTTTTTTTTGTGCAAGTTGAGAAATGAAACCAAGTTTTTGTTGGTTATTGAGAGGCCAATAGTAGGGCTAGTGTATATTTAAATTGGAATAGCTACTTTGTCTTGATAGTGTACATGTGTTCACACAATCAATCATATACTAAGATTTGAAAATTGTACCTATGATTTAATCAGTATCTTCAATTGTAAGGTTCATAAATATGTGAGCACTTGCAGGTCTATATATCAACCTTTTAAACTTAAATAATTATTTGAATAAATTATGAAATTTTAATTTGCTTGCAATCGTCCTCACAACATTTTATAAATTAGTACTCCTTCCGTCCCACATAATTTGACCCAACTTTCCATTTTTGGTCGTCCCACATAATTTGACCAATTTCACTTTTACCATTTTTGGCAGTGGACACATTCCACTAATCATTTCTACTCACATTTAATTATAAAACTAATATATAAAAGTGGGACCCACATTCCACTAACTTTTTCAACTCAATTTTCATTACATTTCTTAAAACTCGTGCCCGGTCAAAGTCTTCCAAATTATGTTGGACGGAGGGAGTAGTATAGTATTTTGGAATTTGAATTTAATAGTTATATATTAGACTATCTTTCACGTGCCTAAATCAATAATACTAAGAACATGAATTTTTTTTTGTGTTGTGAATATGTGTATCTATATTATCCAATGAGTATATATAGATGTGTGTGTGTTTGTGAAAGAGAGAGAGAAGGAGAGGGCCGTCTTAAAATGTGTGCCGACTGGTCATAAACCTCAACCCCATTCCAACAGAAGGCCATCATTTTTTTTTGTCGACTTTGACAATTATTAATGAACATAAGACGATTGATTACGCTCTCACAATAATTGTTTCTCGTTTCTGAGGTACTACTATTAATAAAGTTTTTCTAAAAATACAAAATTAGCTTGAGGAATATCAAGAGTATATTAAGGTGTAATATTATTGTAGTACTATAAATTTGATAGTTCGGCATTATTTTTAAATAAAATTACAAAATAAGACATTAAGTTAGGAAATAATATACACATTAAAATAACACAATTTCCCACAAGGTAAATAATATCTAACAATTGGGGATCCTTGTATAATCTTTTATGATACTGTGGTGTGATTTGTTTCCTTGTCTAACAGTATCTAATAATATCTAACAATTGGGGATCCTTCTATAATCTTTTATGATATTGTGGTGTGATTTGTTTCCTTGTCTAACAGTATCTTCTATTTACAAAATAGAGTGATCTATAAAAATGGTCCATGAATTATGAATTTATCTCGCTCATAGTCACTGGATTTTAAAAATATCGCCAGACAATTCTGGACTAAGAGTTTATCTCGAAATTGGTCATCTTGCTATTTTTTCAGTGATGTATTAAATCTGATATTATTTCAGAATTATCATTCTTCTTCCCTCTTGTCATCTTTCACTTTGTTTCTTTATTTCAATATTAGATTTAATTTTATAAAATAAAATTAAATTTAGATTTTCAAATATCAATAAAATTTTATTAATTATTAAAATTATTAAATAATAAAAAGTAATAGTTTTAATCAATATTTGATAGTGTCTAATATTTAATCAATAAGGTATGCGGCCAACTTAGTTTTAATCAATATTTAATAGTTTTAATCATAAATAGATCATATAACACGATTATTCTGAAATAAATATGCATCTAATGTAAGACTAATATAATTTTTATTTATTTATTTGAAAATAATCAAAATTAACTAGAAAATTTAAACAAAATACTCCTATATAAAATTTGTAGTCAACTTCATACTATATAATCACAAGCAATTATAACAACCGAACGAAGGCTAACTAGAATAACTCTTATTTTTCCATCATTATTAATATTATTTTTCTATACTTCTTCTATTCAACTGAATATTATATTAAATAAAAAATAATAGTTTTAATCAACATTTATAGTGTCCATGAATAATAATTTTAATTAATAAAAAATTATTGATATTTAAAATCAAAATTTAAAATTTAATTTAATAAAATTAAATCTAATATTAAAATAAAGAAACAAAGTGAAGGATGACAAAAGGGAAGAAGAATGATAATTTTAAAATAATATCAGATTTAATACATCACTGAAATAATATCAAATTTAAAATGTTCAATGAATATAAATAAACAAACTGAAAATCCAGTACGCGACATTTATTTCAAGGAGTTCAAAATTAGAAAAGATTTAACAGGAGTATTAATATATAAGTGAATGTGAAGTTTATTTATCGTTTATAGTAGTAAAATAAAATCGAATGGAGAGAGAATTAAACTCTATGAAAGTAATGGATGGGAGTGGGATTTGTTGGGCTTGAGAGAAAAGATGGATTCGAGCCCACAATCTTCTTTTATATTGTGAAGACCAATTTCAAAACCTCAAATGCCAAAATAAAATTTTAAATAAATGGGCTGACAAGATGTAGCTCATGTTCTATGCGTATTAATTTATATATGAATTATAATATAAATAAGGAATGATATATTTTGTTTTATTAAAATTGGAATCTTGTGTAATAACTGATACCTATATTATTAACTAAAGTAGGAAATAAGAAATCAAAAAAAAAAATATTAGACAAGATCATCGGTACAATCAATCATAATTAACAAACGTCAAAATTAATTAAGCTCAAAAAATAAGATTTTAGGTTAACGAGTGGAACGCTATAGCCTATAAATTTAATTTCCTTTTGAAAATAAAGGTGATTGAAAAAAATTGTGACTACCGCCTAACCATATTTCCATCATTACGATTTATTTCTTTTATTATTATTTAATTTGATTTCATATTATTTCATATTTCCATCATTGCGATTTATTTCTTTTATTACATAGTATTTTATTTCCTTGGTTATAGTATGTCACTTATTACAAATATGTCTGTGACATGATTACTAATTTGCTCAAACTCTCTCTATTTTCAAATCAAATCAAATCTCGTGAATTTTGTGTTTCTGATATATATGGAGGTTTTCAATCCACTTGGGAGGAACTACAGAGTTGGGAAGGTGATTGGGCGTGGCACCTTTGCAAAGGTCAGAATTGCGCAACATGTTTTGACGGGAAATTATGTAGCTGTTAAAGTAATTAATCTTCGGGAGATGCAACAAAAGGGTAACTTCGTCAATCGTCAGCAAGCTGAAGAAAAGGGTAAAAACATTTAGATTGCACTTGTTTTATTAATGCTAAAATGTACCCTTCGTTAGCAATTGCCAATTTTCCAATGCTTGTTGCATGAGAATGTCATATTTTTCAAAGATCATGAATTGATAACACATGTATACCCTTTGTTTTTATTTAGATTCTTAATAATGATTTTCTCAGTTCAAAAATTATGAATTTATAAAATATGTGTCAGTGGCGAAGCCACGTATGTATGGGCGGGGCCCATGAATTTGATAGTTTAGTACAATATATATTTCACAGAAAGCTCTGCTTTTTTATATTTTTATTATATATTTAATACATTTGTTTATTATTTTGTGTATTGAATTTTATCTATGATGAGAAATAACAAGTGAAATTAAGTATAATATTTATGACTTAGTAAGTGGAAAAAGGACATAAACTTCCTCATTATCCATCTTTCTCTCGTAGCTCCTTAGGTCAGAGCTACTTATCAATAATTTGGGCTCGCTAGTATAAAAATTTAGGCTTCGCCACTGATATACACACCCTTTGTTTTTTTAGATTTCTAATAAATTCAAAAAAAAATGTTTCTTTTTTGTTTCTAAGAGTGAGTGAGTTATATGCAGTGAGACAAGAAATACAATTAGGGAAATTGTGTGTGCATCAACATGTGGTGCGCGTCTATGAGTTTATAGACACACCAACAGATATATATATGATCATGGAGTACATGGTGCAAGGTGAGCTCTTCGATCACATTAGTCGAAAAGGGAGGTTGCCAGAAGACGAGGCTAGACAATATTTCCAGCAGATTATTGCAGGAGTGGAGCATTGCCATAGTAAAAATGTCGTTCATCGCGACCTTAAGTTGGAGAATTTGCTTTTAGATGGACAAGGCAACGTGAAAATTGCTGATTTTGGATTAAGCAACATTATGAGGGATGGCAATTTACTAAGAACAACTTGTGGAAGCACAAACTATATTGCACCTGAGGTTGCTTTTACTAATTCTTTTAAATATATTTGTATTTATTTAGGTTAGGGATTAGGGTTAGGGTTAGGGTTAGGGTTAGGTCTAATTAAGTTAAGTTAAATGGCAGATTCTTTCTGGGAAGCATTATGGTCATGAAGTGGATATTTGGAGTTGTGGTGCTATTTTGTATTCTCTTCTTTGTGGGACTCTTGCTTTTCATGATCAAAATATTTGCACACTATGCAACAAAATAACGGTATATATTTATGTACTAAATTATGCTTTCAATTGAGATGTATCATTATATACCTAGCTAACTTATGATCAATTTTAGACTGCAACGTACGCTCGTCCGACCCACGTGTCTGCAGGAGCTCGTGATTTGATTGAAAGGATCCTGGTGGTGGACCCTTCGAGGAGGATAACCATTGATGGTATACGACACCATCCTTGGTTCCAACCGAATCTTCCTCCCTATTTAGCTCTCAATGCATCTCAACCTACGGTAACAAATTAATTAACCGTTTTGTTTACCACAAGTTTCAAAAAAATTAATATGCAATTTGATTATCGTTGCAGCTGCAGCTTGATTATGAAATCATTGAGAAAGTTGTTGGGTTAGGGTTTACGAAGGGCTTCATTATGCTTTCACTGCATACCAACGTACAAAATAATGTATGTAAACTAACAACTCTCTAATCGAAATTATTTTAGTTTTAATGAAAAATTCTTACAATACTGTTAATGATGGCCTCAACTATGGTGCAGGCTGCCGTTGCGTACTATATACTATTGGACAACCGGGTCCGGGCCTAATGCAACTTCTTGATGCGGCTTGGGTTCATCACTATGTTTATTTACTTGTCGCAAATAGCTTCTAATTAACATCCATTTAGATAGATATTTGTTAGGATTTTATTTTGTGTTGGAAATACCAAAAATCGTTATCTATTAAACATGTTTTGTTTTAATGCGTACGTTTTTAATTTTTCTCTATAATCTCAATGTTTGTTTAATGACACTTATGCTATGAAAGTATTGGGTGTTGATTTTTAAATATAGATACTCCAAGCTGTTTGGTTTTGATTGAGAGTTTCATAAAAAACGATTCATTTTTAGTAAATATATGCATCCAATACTATCACCAGCTTGGATTTGGCCCATGGTGGTGTACCTTTGCACAAATACAGTATTCATTGTAGATTTGTAGGTGTGTAGGATAATATTACAAAAGTTTTATACTGTTTAAAAATTTTCCTGCAGATTATATGGCTACTCCCTCCGTCCATGAATAGGAGTCATGTTTCACCATTTTGGTCCGTCCGCGAATAAGAAGTCCCGATTCATTATTTCTATAAATGGTAAAAGGTCTCATATTCCACCAACTCATTCCACTCACATATCATTTAAAACTAATATATACAAGTGGAGTTCATATTCCACTAACTTTTTTCCACCCATTTTTCTTAACATTTCTTAAAACTCGTGCCGAAAAGAAATGAGACTTTTATTCGCGGACACGAAGGGAGTATATACTAAAAATTAAGACAAAGGACACCAAATTCTTTTTGGTTATGAGACAATTGAGAAAATTATCCAAAGTTATGAATATGATATAATTGACTAGTATTTTATAAAGTTAGTAATATTTTAATATGATTAATTTTTGCCTAAATTAGTAGTACTCCGTACAACATTAAGATATGCAAAAGATCAGTGAGCTGAATCCAAAAGCAAAAGCAAAAGCAAAAGCAAAAGCAAAAGAGAAAGAGAAATTCAAATCGTGAGAAAAGCAAAATATAAATTAAAGAGAAAGGGAAAGAAAAAGAGAAAGAGAACAAAAGACAATACAAACTTTTAGGAAAGCAAAAGACAAAGAGATAAAAGGAGATTATGTTATTGAATTAATTAGTCGCGAAGTTTTGTACTACTATGATTCTTCTATTCCATTTAGCAAAGAACGTTATTTAATGTTATTTACAACTCTAATTAATTGTCTTTTGATATATTAAACTACTTAATAGCCTTTAACATTATAATTTTACTCTCCACGACTCTATTCAATCCAAACCACTAAATAAGAATATTTACTTGATCAACACAAAATTCTCTGTCGCACTTTACAATTGGATTGATATAATTGATACTCCTTCCATCCATGAAAAGTATGAAATATTTTCTTTTTAGTCAATCACTGGAAAAATACATGAATTTTCTAATTTGTAAACTCATTTCTCTCTAATGACATGAGACTCATTATCCACTAACAATATTTTAAAAAAATTGTCTTTCTATCTCTCTTTTACTTTTTCAATTATTCATAAAAACTCGTGCCGAACCAAATGTTCATACTCTTTGGGGACGGAGTGAGTATAATTTTTACTCACCAGGTCTTACTTAGTGATACTGTCATAGTCAGTGGCGGATCCATGGGGGGCAGGAGGGGGCGGTCGCCCCTCCCCGGCGGCCAAGAGGGTCGAATTTGTCCTAAGGATTGGCCGGAAAAAGCCATGGTCGCCCCCTCCTGTTGGGTCGTGATACCGCCGATCTCACACACGCACGAACGAGGAAATAAAGCACGCAAACGATATAACGTGGTTCGGTGATAATCCACCTACGTCCACGGAGAAGATGACCGGAATCTTATTGATGGAACTCTCAATACAAGAACTTCACACTCACAATCTATCACTCTAAGCAAACGCTAGCTAGTGCAAGAATTCTCTTCTTATTGTGTGTGTAATCTGTGTTCTGCGTCTCTCACTACTGAGCTCTATCGAGCTATTTATACAAGATGCAATCAAGAAATAAAATCCAACTAACTCTATTTCCCAAAGTTAGTTATAACCGCTGCTCGGCTAAAACCGAACTGCCATTCTTGGTTAGCAACCGAACTGCATTTCTCGGCTATCAACCGAACTGCCTTTCTCGGTTATCAACCGAACTGCCTTTCTCGGCTAGCTCAAAGCCGAGCTTTATTTCTTGATCTCTTCTCGGAGCTGCCGAGGCTCCACCACTCGATCACAACCGGACTCAAAGCCGAGCTTCATTTCCGAGCTCAGAAGCCGAGCTCCAGTAGTTTGCATGGACACACTTTCACAAATCTCCACCTTGTCCTTGCAAAACTCCATCAATATCTGGATTCCCTTCTCAATCCTTGTTACAAGCTTCAACACTCCACAATCTCAACCAACTTCAAACAATGTTTGAATTTCGAAGTTGGCAGAGATTTTGTCAACATGTCTGATGCATTTTCTTCGGTAGGAACTTTCACCACATTGATCTTTCCACTTTGAATCTCATCTCTGATGAAGTGTCTCCTCACATCTATATGCTTCGACCTCTCATGGAACATTTGATGTTTTGCTAAACATATAGCCGAGTTGCTGTCACAGTTAATCTTCACTGCTCCCAGCTTCATTCCTAAATCTTCCAAGATTCCTTGCAACCATTTTCCTTCCTTTGCAGCCTCAGTCAGAGAAATATACTCAGCTTCGGTTGTGGACAGTGCAACCACAGACTGCAAATTTGATTTCCAGCTGATTGCTGTGCCATATAGTGTGAAGATGTAACCACTCTGAGACTTTCTGTTGTCTAAGTTAGCCGCATAATCCGAGTCACAGAATCCTTCTAGGACTTCCCTCTCCTCAGACCAAACTCCACCACCAAACTTCAAGCCAACCATGACAGACCCTTTCAGGTATTTCAGAATCCACTTTAGTGCTGCCCAGTGATCCCTACCTGGATCAGCCATATATCTGCTTGCAACGCTTATGGCATGAGCCACATCCGGCCTTGTACATATCATCAAGTACATCACACTTCCCACTATATTTGCATAGGGTATCCTGCTCATCTCTTCTCTATCTTCAGCTGTCTTTGGCATCTGTTCTTTACTGAGTTTGAAGCAGCTAGCCAATGGAGTGGATACTGACTTTTCACTCCTTACCTGGTATTTTTCTACCACCTTTCTGATATAATCAGCCTGAACCAATTTCAGTTCTTTCTTCTTTCTGTTCCTGACAATATCCATACCCAAGATTCTCTTGGCTTCCCCAAGATCTTTCATATCAAATCTCTGCTTCAACTCCTCCTTGACAGACAGCAGCTCACTCTTGCTTGATCCTGCCAGCAGAATATCATCCACATACAGCAGTAGATAGGCCAGTATTAGATTTCCACTTCTCTTGACATACACGCAGCTATCAAAACTGGATCTCTCAAATGCCATCAATTCCATCTGCTCATGAAACTTCTTGTTCCACTGCCGGCTGCTTTGCTTGAGCCCATATAGGCTTTTCTTTAACAAGCAAACTTTCTTTTCTTCTCCCGGCTTCTCAAAACCCTTAGGCTGCATCATATAGATCGTTTCCTCTAGATCTCCATGCAAAAATGCTGTCTTCACATCAAGTTGATGCAGCTCCCAGTTGAAATGAGCAGTCATGGCCAATAAGATCCGAATGGAAGTGTGCTTCACCACTGGAGAGAACACCTCTGTGTAGTCAATACCCTCTACTTGTGTGAATCCTCTAGCAACCAGCCTTGCCTTAAACCGTATGCTTTCAACTTCCCCCACCTCTACTTTCTTCTTAAACAGCCATTTGCAACTGATCAGCTTCTGAGTCCCTGGATCAGTCACCAAAATCCAAGTCCCATTTTTCAGCAAGGACTCTATTTCTTCTTCCATGGCCTTGATCCATTTCTGACTTTCCTTGCAACTCATGGCTTCTTCATAGGTTGAGGGTTCTGAAAACATGAGTACTTCTGCTACACATAGAGCAAAGAAGCTCATGTCATAATCTGAGAATCTGCTAGGTAGGCCTGCATTTCTTCTTGGATTTCTTCTGGCCCCTTGAGCTGCAGCAGCTTGCTGCACTGGTGACTCCTGCTCACCTGTGTTCTGAGTATGTTGAGAGCTAGTTGCTCCACCTTCTTCTTGATTTCCTGTGATCACAACATCCTCATCAGTGTCTGTTCCAGCAGATTCTCCACCAAACTCAAGGTTTTGCATTTCAGAGCTACTGCCACCACCAGAGGGCTTCCCATCATCTTTAAATGGCATCTCCTCTTCATTGAATGTCACATCTCTGCTCACAATGATATTTCTGCCTTCTCTATCCAAATTCCACAATCTGTATCCTTTTACCCCATCTTGGTATCCCAACAACACACATTTCTTTGCCCTTGGCTCCAATTTACTCTGCTTAATGTGTGCATAAGCAGCACACCCAAACACCTTCAAGGCTGAGTAATCACCTAGGCTTCCATACCATCTTTGATCTGGGGTCTCATTGGATATAGCAGATGATGGACACTTATTGATCAGATTAGCTGCAGTAGAGACAGCCTCTGCCCAGAATCTCTTTGGCATTCCAGAGTAGAATAGCATGCACCTCACCCTTTCTAGCAATGTCCTATTCATTCTTTCTGCCAGCCCGTTCTGTTGAGGATTTCTTGGCACGGTCCTATGCCTTCTTATCCCTTTCACCTTACAGAAACTATCAAACTCCGCAGACAGAAACTCCATGCCATTATCAGTCCTTAGATATTTAAGCACTGAGCCCTTTTCATTCTCATATCTAGCATGCCATTCTCTAAATTTTTCAAAAGCTTGGGACTTCTCTCTTAGAATGTAAATCCACACTTTTCTTGAGTAATCATCTATGATGGAGATGAAATACTTACCTCCACCTATGGATTCAGTTTGGGATGGCCCCCACAAGTCACTGTGGGCATACACAAATGGGGCTGATGAAGTGTGTTTCCCACCAGAAAATGGCAGCTTCTTTGCCTTTCCTAGAATGCAAGATTCACATTTCTTTAGGCTGTCTGATGCACTTAACTTCATCACTCCTTGTTTAGCCAGCTCTCTTATGCCTTTCTCACCCACATGTCCAAGCCTGGCATGCCATAGATGCAGGTCTTCTGTCTGGGCAAGATTCACAGCATCAACCACGGTTTCACCCAGCAAATAGTATAGGCTGTTCTTTCTCTGGGCCTCCATCACAATTCTGGTGCCTTTTGTTACTGTGAGGATCCCATCACCAGAGTTGAATCTGCACCCTTTTGACTCTAGCATTCCAAGAGATATTAAATTTCTCTTGATTTGAGGAATGAATCTGACTTCTGTGAGAGTCTTCATACTCCCATCCTTCATCCTCAATCTGATGTTCCCAATGCCCTTGACATTGCACACTTGATCATTTCCTAGCATCACTGATCCTTCCCAAGCTGATAATTCTTGGAACCAAGATTTGTGTGAGCAAATGTGGAAGGAGCACCCTGAATCCATGATCCAGCATTCTTCAATCTTGGCCCCTGAGTGGATATTCAAAGCTTCATTATCTTCAACATCCTGAGCCAGATCAGCAGTCTCTATGTTCCCAGCCTTTTCTTGCTCTTGTTTCCTCTTCCAAGCAAAACAATGCTTCTTTAAATGGCCCGGTTTCTTACAGTAGTGACAGCTTCTCTTCTCCTTCCATACTCCACCTTCTTCCTTCTTCTGGAACTTCTTCTTGGAACCCCTTTTATTCTGATTATTTTTCACATGCAGACTCTCAGCTACTGGATCAGTTTGTTTGTTATTAGCCTTCTGCGATTCCTTCATCTTCAATGCAGAATGAATCTCTTCATAGGTGACCTTGGTTTCTCTTCCAAGAAGCACTGCATCCTTGAAGTGCTCATAACTTTTAGGCAGGGAATTGAGCAACATCAATGCCTTATCCTCATCTTTAATGACCTCATCGATATTCTCAAGATCATCTATGCATTTCCCAAACTCCTCGAGCTGTTCAGAAATGCTCTTCCCATCTGAAAACTTGAAAGCAAGAAGCCTTTGCTTCAAATGTAACCGGTTCGCCAGAGACTTGGTCATGTACAATGACTCAAGTTTCCCCCATACTCCTGCAGCCGTCTCCTCCTTGGAAACTTCCCTTAGCACCCTGTCCGTGAGGTTCAAGATCAGGGTGCTATAAGCCTTATACTGCATATCTTGAAGCCTTTGCTTCTCCTTTTCATCAGCATCAGGTTTGCCTTCTTTAGCGTCACCTTCATTCTTCAAGATATCCCATAGGCCTTGCTGCATCAAGATGGCCTTCATCTTCAGCCTCCACAGCCCAAAATCGTTTCTCCCGGTGAACTTTTCCACCTCGAACTTGGCTGTAGACATTTCTCAAAACGAGCGGTGGGCAATCGCCAAGATCAGCTTATACAACGGAACCTCTAGACACGAACTCACCCAGAAACCAATCAATCGGCAAATCGTGGAAGTCTTCCCACAGACGGCGCCACTTGTTGGGTCGTGATACCGCCGATCTCACACACGCACGAACGAGGAAATAAAGCACGCAAACGATATAACGTGGTTCGGTGATAATCCACCTACGTCCACGGAGAAGATGACCGGAATCTTATTGATGGAACTCTCAATACAAGAACTTCACACTCACAATCTATCACTCTAAGCAAACGCTAGCTAGTGCAAGAATTCTCTTCTTATTGTGTGTGTAATCTGTGTTCTGCGTCTCTCACTACTGAGCTCTATCGAGCTATTTATACAAGATGCAATCAAGAAATAAAATCCAACTAACTCTATTTCCCAAAGTTAGTTATAACCGCTGCTCGGCTAAAACCGAACTGCCATTCTTGGTTAGCAACCGAACTGCATTTCTCGGCTATCAACCGAACTGCCTTTCTCGGTTATCAACCGAACTGCCTTTCTCGGCTAGCTCAAAGCCGAGCTTTATTTCTTGATCTCTTCTCGGAGCTGCCGAGGCTCCACCACTCGATCACAACCGGACTCAAAGCCGAGCTTCATTTCCGAGCTCAGAAGCCGAGCTCCAGTAGTTTGCATGGACACACTTTCACACCTCCGTCGAAAAAATTTAAGAGAGAAGAAAACTCGTGAACTGACCGAGCAGTGGAGAATGGTCCAAGATCAGAAGGTGACTGGAGATGAGAATGCTATCGGAATATGACGACAATGGAATTGTCACCGGATTTGGAGATTTGAGGGTCTGCGCACAGAGACTAAGGGAAGAAGATAACATATGAGTTGGCTGCATATGTTGGGCATACTACATTAATAGACAAAAATAAAAAACTAGAGGGCTGCACTATAATTTATTCGGCCTATTAGAAATTTTGATTAAATAGAACAGATTTCACAGATTTATTTCTCCACTTTTCAATAGAGTTATTTCACTAAAATAATTACTAGACTTATTCCTAGAGATCTTCTACTTGAAGTCTTAAACAATGAATGAAATTTACACAATAAATAAATATTACTATGAGCATGTATTAAATATATATTAGTTGATTATATTTTATTGATTTCATTTTTAACAAATTTATTAAAATTTAAATTATAATGTATACTTTTGTAACCATTTTATATAAACTAGTTTCATAATCAAGTCGAGTTTTTGAAAGAAAGCTTTAGCAATTGTATTGTTCACCGTGAATTTTGACAGAATTATAAATATTTGGACCAAAAGTTAAGACACTTGATTTATCTGACTGAGAAAAAAAAATTTGAGCAAAATGTATGGGATTAATTTTAGATTTCAATCGGATATATCAAATAGTAAGAAAATACTATGATGATAATTATGAGCGAAGTTGTCGTTTGCATGTACGAGAAGATGCCTAACGACGTACATAAAAGAACACAATTTCGCCCCCTCCGAAAAACATTTCTGGATCTGCCGGTGGTCATGATATTCCTCTTTTTCAACAAAAAAGAAGATTGAGTGAGTACATGAAAAAGACAAAGACAAAATGCCAAAGAAAGAGGGAGAGATTCTTTGACTGATGTCATAGTTGAGTGATACAATATTCTTTGCTGTGGTCAGAAGTTTTGGGGTGGATCCTCTGCAGTGCACAGCACTGCTGTGCTGTGCTCAGAAACAATTTTTTAATAATAAAAAAAATTATTTTTTATTCTTCCTGTGAGCACAGCACAGCAGGGGATCCAAATCCGAAGTTTTGTTTGATTTTATTGTCGGTTTGAGCTAAATGTTGGCTATAAAATGTTTTGAGAGATGGGATACCATGTCATATTATTTCCAAAACTAGTTACTACTACAAACAAAACACATAATTAATGAGTGCGATAGAAAAAAAGATAGAGATGGAGGATGAGGAGAAGGAGATGATTGATCATTGGAGCCACAAGCATCCACTTACTCTGGTGGATACCATTGGAAGCGATAGATGTTATGGTTGTGAACGTTCATTTAGTAGCGGAGAGCAAGCTTATGGGTGCAGCATCCCGGGATGCGAGTATTCGGAGCTATTACACGAAGAATGTTCAGCGATGGCGAGAGAGATACGACATCCATTGCACACTCAACACATACTCAGCCAACGCCACAGTCAAGAATTATTTAGGTGTCTTATCTGCGAAGGTATTATTTATAGCATTGGTTACAAATGTACAAGCTCGGGATGTGGCTTCGAGGTGCACCTTATGTGCGCGCACGACAAGGGCGTGGTCGATGCAAATCACCCCGAACATGAATTGAAGCTGTGGAGGAGAAGATGTTCCTTCAAGTGTGACGCTTGCGGCATCACAAGCAGGGGAAGCTCCTACACATGTATCAAGGGTGATTGCCAATATTGGATCCATGTGAGATGTGCTTCATTGCCTCAAACTCTCAAAAGGGAAGACCATCATCACTCTCTGTCTCTCTCTTCATACATCCCACCTGAATATATCAAATATAATTACAAGTGTGATGTGTGCAGCAAAGCTTTGCTGCTCAAATATTGGATATATCATTGTCAAATATGTAGGTTTATTGTCCACATCAAATGTGCCTTCAACAAGCCGCCCCCCCCTCACTGAGTATGATTTATTTTTACATCATTCATGTCATTACTTTGTAGTAAGTACTCCTAAATTATTATTGTTTTACTATTATGCAAGTGCATCCATCGGGAAAGACATAGTCCGTCTTCCAATGAATGAGGTGGCCGTGGAACTAGTTACACCGTTTGTGATGAGACAAAGAGGAGGAGAAGTAGGAACATTGATACCACCCTTCCTCATCCCTGCTACTGCTGTTTTTGATGAAGAGGATGAGTTGGTGAATATGAAATATAAGTTCCTTCATCACCAACATCACCTCACTTTAGTCTCATCCACATCTCAACACCCTCAAATCCTAGGAGAAGAAGAAGACGAGGAGAACTATGGAGTGAGATGGGAATTGATATGCGATGGGTGCATCACTCCTATATCATCATCATCATCATCATCATACTACTATATGAGTTGCAGTGAATGCAAATACAATCTTCACTTGGCTTGCTTTCACTTGCCGCCTCAACTCTACTCACTTCCACTCCACCAACACGATGATCACCAGCTTGTTCTCCAATCTTGTGACAAACTTCAACCTTGGAAGTACCAAGATTGCGATGTCTGTGAGTATCCTATGAATGGGTTGTTTTACAATTGTAGAGAGTGCGAGTTCAAAGTAGATATCAAGTGCGCTTGTATGCCGGACACCATACTTCACGCAGCTCACCCGCAACATCTCCTCAAGTATGTGACTCAGTCGGATCTAGGCAGGGATATCAACCGAAGGCGCTTGTCGTGTGCTGCTGGTTGTGGCCAACACGTAGACTGTTATGATTGTTACAGGTGCAGCAACAGTTCATGTGATTTCATTGTGCACGTCAAATGCGCTGTGCTGCCGGCATCAGTCAGCAGCCGTAGATGGGACGAGCACCACCCGCTTCTGTTGACGTACGACGCCACTCTCAACCGTCCTGGCGATTTCTACTGCGATCAGTGCGAAAAACAAATGAATCCCAGGAGTTGGATGTATCACTGCCGTGCCTGCGATCTATCCTTCCATCCACGATGCTTTATAACTACATCCGGATGGTATAGAAACAGCAAGATGGGTCAGGAATATGATGTGAATGCAGAAACCCATCCACACCCTCTCACCTTTCAACTTCTCACCACAAAACGCCGCTGCGACTTTTGTCATATTAATAATTATGAACTTCAAGGATTTTACTGTGCATTATGCAACTTCTTCATTTGTTACAATTTCTGCGGGAAAGGCATGATCGCAAAAGGGGACTTGAAGGCAGTTGATTTAGGGAAATTATCTGTTTTAGATCATTAGTTCGTTCATTACATTGTGCTGTGTTATGTTTAATTCACTTAAAGTACTACTATTTGTTTTACATTAAATATGAATGTGAAGGATTTTACTATGTACAAATTATCTATTATGATTGTTACAGGTGCAGCAACAGCTCTTGTGATTTCATTGTTTAACTCAATAATTGAAACTGTATTGTTTCTTTCATAGTTGCAATTCATTACTCCCTCCCTCTGTCAGTGAATCGTTTTTTCATTTTGGTCCGTCCGCGAATAGAAGTCTCGGTTCATAATTACTATAACTCGCTCCACTCACATATCATTTAAAACTAATATATACAAGTGGACCCCTATTCCACTAATATTCTTCCCCCCACTTTTCTTAACATTTCTTAAAACTCATGCAACATAAGAATGGGACACCTATTCACACACGGAGGGAGTAACTTTCATAAGAAAAAGCATGAATAGTTGTCGGTATAAAGATAACGGGACTAGGACGACAACAATAATCCACATATTATCATCTTCATGTGATTAAATTACATTTCTCTAATTCCAAGAATACAATCAATTCCAATCAAATCTATGAAATAGTTGGAGAAAAATTACACAGAAGCTATAGCATTAATATATAACCTGCACACATGTTGCAATTTATGCACAGAAATTGTTTGACGAAATGCTTGATCAAAGTAATTCTGAGTGAAAGATAAATGAAATAGCATAAGGAATTCTACACGGAGCTAGAAATGAATCTAAGTGGAAGCCATATCATAGTTCCGGAAGCTAAAAAAGGAAGTCATACCCATGGCTGAAAATAAGTTGCGTACAAAGATCCAGTCTTTGGTCATTATATCGAACAGTTTCTGAGCATCAACCGCAAGGAGACTAAGATTTGATTCTTAGCTCAGAGACGCATATTAGGACAGTTATACATGCTCTTGATGATGAGTTTCACAGGATCAGCACATCGAGAATATGCAAAATGAAATCCTTAATTTGAACCATGAGATTTTTTGCTTGTAAGATTGTTGGTAGCATTGATGAATATGCTCTGAAATTGATTCCATAAACGTGTTTCAGGTAACAGTCAATCTGATAATGAAGTCGACGTGGCATCCAGATGGATTCATTTTAATGTCCACGTAGATTTCTGTTGCTATTTAGGTAGGTTTAATTAGAAAAAAAACTTTGATCAAGCATTTCATCAAACATTTTCCGGAAATGAAATTTAGTATCGGAGTGTCACTTTTTTATTATCCATAAAATTATTATCGATTCCTTAATTGCAAGTAACTGTATCATATAACCACAGGACAAAGTATTTTTCAAATTTTTATATTTTTGTCAGTTTTTATAAAAATTTAACGAAATAAAAAAAAATCTATCTATTCTCGAAAATCGATAGAAAGGGGAAAACAATCGAAAAAATGGGGAAATTACTATCGACGAGACTAGCTCTATGAGTTATAAACCCTAACACAATCCACTAGAAGCTCAGCCATGGCGTCCGATTCTATCGAAGCAACAGATCCTCCGTCGCTGTAAGCCCCCTAATTTATTTTTGCTCCAAATTTTTCGGCCGGCGCATATTTGATGAAAATTTGTTGGATTACAGGCCCCAAAAATGTGTACAAGGATCCAGATGATGGCCGCCAGCGCTTCTTGCTTGAGCTTGAATTCGTCCAGTGCCTTGCTAATCCCACCTATATACATTGTACGTAATTCTTTCGCGCTTGCCATTTCTAATTGGAACACTGAATTTGTAGCTGGAGAAGTTGTTGGGTCTATTCTCTTGTTGTGTGGAAAAGGTAGCAGAAATGCACCGCCTATATGAAATTCGAAGCTATAACTAAAAATTAAACGAGGGGACAGATGATTTGGGTAGTGCGAGGAGTGATTGGGAGCTGATTTTGCTCTTTTGTATGATATTCGAAGCTGTTACCGAATATGACTGAGGACGAGGGTGAATTGATTGTGGTTATAGAAAGCTGGATTTTTTATGTTTAGATGGGTTTAGGTCGACTGATGTGGTTAGTTTGAGAGGCCTTTATCTGGAGTGAAGGTAGAGTTTGATCAAGCGAACAAGGTGCTCGAAGAAATGCAACAGAAGGGGCGTTGCACAGAGGCTGTATACGAGAATATGTAATAAATGGATAACGTCTCTCAAGTGATTGTAAAATGGTTTTGATCCCATAAATGCTTGGGACTGCGGTTTTAAAATCCTAGTTTTTTACGTCTTTCTACTCTGTTTGTCTAAATTTTCAGAGGATCGGATATCTTGGAAAGTTTTTGGCAATAGGGTATCTGTTTGATGCAAATTGAGATTTTTTGTTGGAAATTATGCTAGGAATTTGATCT
>NW_024599341.1:0-14734 GCF_004379255.2 Salvia splendens | reverse complement strand
AAATGTAGTATATTCACTTTCTCAAATCCGATTTCCGGTGAGTGAGAAATAGTGGATTAAAGTTGGGCATAATTAGCTTTTAATTAAAGCTTGGAGTTGGAGCTTAGGGAATAATTAACTAAGTGTTATTATCCCACATTGGAGGATAACACATCTTTAATGTGTATAAATTAAGTGACTTTATGTTACTTAATAATTATAGTGGACCAAGATGGGTGAAAGAGCCCACACGCGCGCCGCCGCCGCCCGCCCGCCCGAGCCCGAGCCCGAGCCCGAGCCCGTGGTCGCGGGCCGCGGGCCTCGGGCCCGAGCCAAAATCCCGATCCCGATCTCGATCTCGATCTCGATCTCGATCTTGGACTTGGATCTTGGCAATTGGTCTTTGGGTGTTCTTTGGGCTTGGTGCTTGGCCCAAACTATTCTTTTTGGACCACCGCCGAGTCAGCAATCCAAGTGGCTTGACACGTCGTCAAGCGAGGCACAGTCACGGGTGCCACGTGAGAAATCCACACGCTCCACACACGGATGGCACACTCCTGCCACACGTCTGTAACCGACGTCAGTTACGAATTGCCATGATGACAGCCATCATGGCTGTTGACCCCCTGCAGTGGACTGAGCCTATAAATAGGCCAGCCATTCCATGCATCACTACACAATTCAAAAAGCATTCTGCATCATAAGCTCTCTCCTCTCCCTGCATAGTTTTTCTGTCGAAGCTCTGCCCTCTCCTCCATCCAGTTCGCCGGAGCTCTGCTGATTGCGGTGCTGCATCAATAGAGACGTAGCCGTTTTACCTTTGGGGACGACACGCCAAACCGAAGAGCACTACCGGGCGTATCTCGTCTTGCGGGAAGAGGCCTCCTCGACTCGGCTAATCACACTGGTTTAGTAGTTTCGATTATACGTTGTATTTTTAAGTTCAGTTCTTCCTTTTCTTTCTTTGGGTTGTATTACGCCCGGTGTTATCTTTGTAATCCAGAAACCAACAATCGCAAGACGAGATAACTTGCCTTTGAAGGAATTTGGACTTCTAAACTGAACTAAAACTTTCGAAATATTAAACACCTTTGCTGGAGATGTCTACCGACTCCAACACCGCCGCTGCCACCACCGCCGCCGCCATTCCCTCCACCATGGCGACCACTGGACCGGTCAACACTTCATCGATTCCCTCGATGATGCCAACTCCCGGCTTCCCAGCTGCCTCATCCACCGTCCCTTGGGTTTGGGACAACCCCTTCGGGGCGCCACTGGTTCCACCTTTGGTGGTTCGGTTGGTTCCACTTTTAGTGGTTCCTTCGGATCCTTTAATGGATCGAGTGTTGGTGCCTTCGGGCTCAATACTAGTGTGGATCTTTCGGGATCAACACGAATGCTGGGCCTTCGGGTCTCATGCGGGTACTAGTCCCTTCGGGGCTGGTACGACCATGGCGGGCTCTATGCCCAACATGAATGGTGGGGGCTCTATGCCCAACCAAGTTGTTGGCTCCTTCGGGGCAACGGAATTGGTTCCTTCCAAGGACCAACTGCGGCACCTTTGGCACCAAGAATGATGCCACCTGCCGAGAAACCACCCAAGTTTGGAGGATCAGACTTCAAGAGGTGGTATCAAAAGATGTTGTTCTATTTGACAACATTGGGCGTCGCCAACTTCCTCACGGAGAACGAGCCGCCCGCGCCAAGCGACCAAGAGACTAGGCTCGAAGTCATGGCGGACTATGAAGCTTGGAGAAAAGGGGATTATCTATGTAAAAACTTTATTTTAAGTGCATTAGATGATAGCCTCTATAATGTATACTCCAATGTAACCACATCTAAACAAATGTGGGAAAGCCTAGAAAGAAATATAGCATAGACAATGCTGCAGGGACTGAACAGGTTGTAGCATCCAAGTTTATGGACTACAAGATGGTCGACTCTCGACCCATCATGGAGCAAGTCCAAGAGCTCCAAATGATCATCCACTCCTTAGTGGCTGAAGGGATGACCTTGCCCGATAAGTTCCTAAGGTGCACGATCATTGACAAGCTCCCTCCAAGTTGGAAGGACTTCAAGAGTTATCTCAAGCACAAGCGAAAGCAGATGACCCTTGAAGACTTGATCGTGAAGTTGCGCATTGAGGCCGACGTGCGCAAAAGTGATCAAAAGGCTAAGGGCTTCACCCCAAATGAAGCCAAAGCCAACCTGTTGGAGCGGGGCGGTCCCTCCAACAAACGCCCTCGCCCAAACCGTCCAAACGACAAAGGGAAGGGAAAGCAGCCTTCAAAGAAGTTTGAAGGCGACTGCTACAAGTGTGGCAAACCAGGCCACTTTGCTAAAGACTGCCGCAGCAAGAAGAGAAAGCCGGCTGCCCACGTCGTTGAGAAGGAGTTCAAGGACTGGGATGAGAACGACCTCATTGCTGTGGTCACTGAAGAGGTAACCTTGTTAACAACAACAAGGGTGGCTGGTATATTGATACCGGCGCTACTGCACATGTTTGCGCAGATAGGAGCATGTTCTCCACCTACAACAACGTTGAAGGGAGAAAGATAAACATGGGGAATCAAGCCTCGTCTGAAATCCTCGGAGTTGGTGATGTAATCCTCAAGATGACGTCTGGCGTCTCAATCACCTTGAAGGATGCGCTGCACGTTCCGGACATCCGGAAGAACCTAGTTTCAGGATCAATACTAGTGAATAAGGGTTTTAAACTTGTATTTGAATCCGATAGGTTTGCATTGTATAAGTTTGGGAAGTCCCTCGGAAAAGGTTATGTAACCGACGGACTTTTCAAGCTTAGTGTAGCAACACTGCGTGTTCCAAAGCCACTGGCTAATAAGAATAAAACATCTACTTCCTCTTATTTGATTGAGTCTTCAAATTTGTGGCATTGTAGATTGGGACATGTGAATTCAAAAGCTATTAAAAGATTAGTGAATTTAGATTTACTAAAGGCTAATGAATTGGATACCCAAGATAAATGTGAAATTTGTCTTGAAGCAAAAATGACTAAGTTGCCGTTTCACTCGGTTGAACGAAGCACAAAACCCCTTGAATTAATTCACACGGACGTATGTGATTTAAAGATGGTGCAAACTAGAGGTGGTAAAAAGTACTTTATCACTTTCATAGATGATTGCACAAGATATTGCTACATTTATCTTTTAAAAAGCAAAGATGAAGCAATAGAGGCGTTCAAAAATTATAAGAACGAAGTTGAGAATCAACTTGGTTGTAAAATCAAAATGATTCGAAGCGATAGAGGAGGCGAATATGTAGCCCCGTTTGAGGAGTTATGCAACGCAAGTGGTATAATTCATCAAACAACTGCTCCATATTCACCACAATCTAATGGTGTTGCAGAACGCAAGAATCGAACTCTAAAAGAGATGATGAATGCACTGCTACTCAGTTCAGGATTACCACATAACATGTGGGGGGAAGCTGTTTTGACAGCAAACTATATCTTGAATAAAATCCCTCTTAAAGGAAAAGATGTTACTCCTTATGAGTTGTGGAAGGGAAGGAAGCCATCCTACAAATACCTCAAAGTGTGGGGGTGTTTGGCAAAGGTGATGGTTCCTCCGCCCAAAGAAGTTACAATCGGACCTAAGACGGTTGATTGCATCTTCATTGGATATGCACTTAACAGTAGTGCATATCGATTTGTTGTTCACAAGTCTGAAATATCGACTATCACAGTAGGAACAACAATTGAGTCGAGGAATGCTGTATTTCTCGAAAATACATTTCCTTGCAAAGATAAGGAAAAAGTATCAACCAATTCTGAGACAAGAATTGAAGAAGCCACTAGTTCTAAACAAGTGGAAGAAGAAGCCACTAGTTCTAAATCAACAGATGCGGAACCTGAATCGCGCAAGCGTGCAAGGCCCGATCCAAAAGATACAGTACTAAGACGTGGTAATAGAGTCAGAACACCAAAAACTTTTGGTCCTGACTACATTGCTTTCATGTTGGATGAAGAACCAACATCGATAAAAGTAGCCTTTGCTGGCCCAGACGGGCTGCATTGGAGAGAAGCTGTTCAAAGCGAAATTGATTCAATTTTGCTAAACCACACATGGGTGTTGGTTGATTTGCCCGAAGGTGCTAAACCTTTAGGATGCAAATGGGTTCTTAAAAGAAAGTTTAAGGCCGATGGAACAGTTGATAAGTATAAAGCCCGATTAGTAGTAAAGGGTTTTAAACAAAAAGAAGGACATGACTTCTTCGATACCTATTCACCTGTAACAAGGATTACATCTATACGAGTGCTTCTCGCTATTGCTGCATTGCACAATCTTGAGATTCATCAAATGGATGTAAAGACCGCGTTTCTAAATGGTGAACTAGAAGATGAAATCTATATGGAACAACCCGAAGGGTTTGTAGTACCTGGACAAGAGAAAAAGGTATGCAAGCTCGTGAAATCCCTATATGGATTGAAACAAGCGCCATTGCAATGGCACTTGAAGTTTGATAATGTGATGTTATCAAATGGGTTTAAAATCAACGAGTGCGACAAATGTGTCTACATCAAGAGCACTAATAACGGTCATGTTATAGTGTGTCTCTACGTTGATGATATGTTAATCTTGGGTAGCAACACTCAAGTAATTAACGATACAAAGGCCATGTTAAAGAGAAACTTTGACATGAAAGACATGGGTCTAGCCGATGTAATTCTTGGAATGAAGATTCTAAGAACGAATGATGGAATCATCTTAACACAATCACATTATGTTGAGAAGATATTGAATAAATTCAAAGCCTATGATGGCGCGCCGGTTAAGACTCCAATTGAACTCGACGTTCACTTGAGCAAAAACAAAGGCGAGCCCGTTGCACAAGAAGAGTATGCACGGGTCATCGGGTGCATTATGTACTTGACTAATTGCACTCGACCTGACATTGCTTGTGCCGTGAACAAGTTAAGTCGTTACACGAGCAATCCAAGCAAAGAGCATTGGAGAGCTCTTGTGAGGGTTTTGAGATATTTAAACACACTCAAAATCTTGGGCTACACTTCTCGAGATACCCCCCGTACTTGAAGGGTACTGTGATGCCAATTGGATATCCGATAATAGAGACTCACTTTCAACAAGTGGATATGTCTTTACTATTGGGGGTGGTGCTGTATCGTGGAAATCCACAAAACAGACCTGTATAGCCCGATCAACAATGGAATCGGAGTTCATTGCCTTGGATAAGGCTGGTGAGGAAGCCGAGTGGCTTAAGAACTTACTTGAAGACATTCCATGTTGGTCTAAGCCAGTGCCACCAGTGCTGATTCACTGCGATAGCCAAGCGGCTATTGGAAGGGCAAACAATGGTTTCTATAACGGTAAGTCTCGACATATACGTCGACGACATAACACCGTGAGACATTTGATCACAACAGGGGTGATTACAATTGACTATGTGAAGTCAATAGATAATCTAGCGGATCCGCTAACCAAAGGGTTAAACCGTGATCAAATGAATAAGTTGCTAGAGGGAATGGGTTTGAAATCCACAAACTAAAGAATTGTCATAGTGGTAACCCAACCATGATGACTGGAGATCCCAAGAACTTGGTTCAAAGGGACAACTAAGCTATGAGAGTTCATGAGAAACACTCAACTATATCTATTCCCTAGAGAGCAATAGAGTGTTGGAGAGCTTGCCTAGTGGTAAAGGCTAAGTCTATGACTTTTAATGGTTCTTAAGGATCTCAAAGAGATGAAATTCTCAAAGAGACCAAGTATGGCAAGGTACTTGACTAAGAATCACCTATGTAAGTGCGAAGTGTGGTCGCTTCATAAAAAAAAAAAAAATGCACTTATGAATCCAAAGTGGTGTCCAAGACCGCAATGGACACAAAACGTGAGAACGGATGAGGTTGAGGTGTTTAAGCGTTAACACCATTGTCTCGGTGCACGCCGTGGGGGATTAGTTCAAAGCATCGCGCTACTAAGCCGCCTGTGTATCCGATGGTGTCGACTATGGAGGGTTCAAAGTCAACAACTACCTATCCTTATGCTTATATACCTCGCGAGGGTTGAGCTTGTGTCTGCATGCATATGCATTCGGGTATTTCCACTCATGTGGGGGATTGTAAAAATCATGGATTAAATATGCCCGGTCAATGGATTTTGACCAAATAATAAATGTGACGAGACATTTAATTTTGTGAAATTAAATGACATAGCGTCGTTCTACATTTTACGTAGGTAAATGTAGTATATTCACTTTCTCAAATCCGATTTCTGGTGAGTGAGAAATAGTGGATTAAAGTTGGGCATAATTAGCTTTTAATTAAAGCTTAGAGTTGGAGCTTAGAGAATAATTAACTAAGTGTTAATTATCCCACATTGGAGGATTAACACATCTTTAATGTGTATAAATTAAGTGACTTTATATTACTTAATAATTATAGTGGACCAAGATGGGTGAAAGAGCCCACACGCGCGCACACGCGCGCGCCGCCGCCGCCGCCCGCCCGCCCGAGCCCGAGCCCGTGCCCTTGCTCGCGGCCTCGGGCCTCGGGCCCGAGCCCGATCCCGATCCCGATCTCAATCTCGATCTTGATCTTGATCTTGGACTTGGACTTGGATCTTGGCAATTGGTCTTTGGGTGGTCTTTGGGCTTGGTGCTTGGCCCAAACTATTCTTTTTGGACCACCGCCGAGTCAGCAATCCAAGTGGCTTGACACGTCGTCAAGCGAGGCACAGTCACGGGTGCCACGTGAGAAATCCACACGCTCCACACACGGATGGCACACTCCTGCCACACGTCTGTAACCGACGTCGGTTACGAATTGCCATGATGACAGCCATCATGGCTGTTGACCCCCTGCAGTGGACTGAGCCTATAAATAGGCCAGCCATTCCATGCATCACTACACAATTCAAAAAGCATTCTGCATCATAAGCTCTCTCCCTCTCCCTGCATAGTTTTTCTGTCGAAGCTCTGCCCTCTCCTCCATCCAGTTCGCCGGAGCTCTGCTGATTGCGGTGCTGCATCAATACAGACGTAGCCGTTTTACCTTTGGGGACGACACGCCAAACCGAAGAGCACTACCGGGGCGTATCTCGTCTTGCGGGAAGAAGCCTTCTCGACTCGGCTAATCACACTGGTTTAGTAGTTTCGATTATACGTTGTATTTTTAAGTTCAGTTCTTCCTTTTCTTTCTTTTGGGTTGTATTACGCCCAGTAGTTATCTTTGTAATCCCAGAAACCAACAGTGCGTTGATTTTTGTTAGCTTGTTAAAGTAGGATTGTGTTGTGGGTTGGTTAAGATTATGTGGATCTAAGATTATGTTAAAATAGCAAACGAAAATTATTTCTGAAAATTGCAAATAAATCCATCTTGTTCTGTATTTTCGAATAGAGGAAGGAGATATACCTGATTTATGGAGAAGGAAGAGCTTATTTGGTGAAGAAATGAACAAGAAACGTTTACGCGAAGAAGACGCGCCTTTTTTTTAGGGTTTTATTTGTAGATGTCAAATAGGCTTTAGGATGATAATTTTAGTAAATAAAAAGTAAAGCCTAATGAATTAATTTGATTGAAGATGGGCGCATATTTATTTTGGAGATTGGCGTAATTTAGTTTTTTAATACTGGAGTACTATTTAACTAATAATGTGGGCAATGGGCGCATAAATTTTATAAGTTGGCACATATTTCTGATTATTTGAAATTCATTTTACAATAAGTCTTAGATAAATTATTAGTATTAATTTTTTTAATAATGCAATTATATATAACATGATTTTATACTATATGGTAGATATGAACAGATCTGTTCATACCAAACATGCACTTAAAGTAAATAAATCAAATAAGAATAAGTGTTGTGGGGTTAATGTGTAAGTTTGATAACTATGTAATGTAGGTAAGAATGAAAAAGTAAAAAAAGTGGGTGAATATGAAATATTCTTTTGGTTTTGAGTTTAGTGTAAATGGTTGGATGTTTGATGTGACATATATTGAAAAAATGAGTTTGAATTTGGTGTAAACGGTTGGAGATGGCCTTAGGGTTCGTCCGGTGCGATTAATTTTGGCAGTTTTATGCTTCAACTCAGCATGACTTTGTTTGCTATGTAGTATAACATAATTTAAGCACTACGGAATGCATTATCTTTTAATTTAGGATTTTGATGGAAATTGAGTTTTCTGAGTAATTATCCGATTGATTGTTAGTGGAAGCTAATATGATTATGTTATCTGTCTCGTACACAGCCATACTGATGATGTTTATTGTTATTAGTTGTTGTTGCCTATCAGAGATTACATCTGGCTTTGAACTTGGAGGTGATCATAACTTGTGTTTCTTCCCTGTCTTGCAGATTTGTCTGTGGTAGAGTCTACTGACAATGATTGGTTCTTCTTCTGCCCGAAAGATCGGAAATATCAAAATGGTCAGAGATTGAACCGGGCCACGGAGAAAGGTTACTGGAAGGCGACCGGTAAGGATAGGAATATAACTACCCGAAAGGGAGTAAAGATTGGGATGAAAAAGACTTTGGTTTTCTACATTGGTCGTGCACCCGATGGAAAGAGGACCAACTGGGTGATTCATGAGTATCGTGCTACTGATAAGTCTCTTGATGGCACACATCCTGGCCAGGTTGGCACTTTTTTATTATGCTTTTATAGTCTTTTTCTCTAAGAGCGAGCTATATTTTCTGTTTCCATGGTTAGTTTGTATAGTTTGTTCATGGTTAATTGATTGAAAAATGCACATTTTCTTGCACTAAGTAAATGTTGACTAATTTTGAAAGTTTGCAGCTTTAGTTGTATAGTCAGATTCTATAAGAAATTTGAAAACTTGTGAAGAAACCATTTGCTTGTATTGTAACACTAATTGGATTGAGTATGTATCTTGAATATTGTTGCATTGCCCAAGGAATATAGCGCATTGATTTCTTCCGTTTTCTTGTACTAACTAAATGTGGTGATTTCTCTTGCTAGGGCGCCTATATACTCTGCCGTTTGTTTAAAAAGGCTGAGCTGAAACTAGATGAAGTTGGAGAGATAATTGCTTCTCCTCCTGAAGTTCGATCTGCTGAACATGAACAATCAGAATTGGTGAGTCCCAGTTTAGGCGGTAGTGCTGAACCACAACCTTCTACTGGAAGCCATCGGAACATTAGTACTCAGAGAGCTGTAGCTGGCACTGCTATACCTATTGATTGGCAGAATGACAGCGGCATTGCTTATGAGATTGAAGACAATGTACAAGACATTAAATCTATTCCTGTGAGTGAAATAATGATCTACCCAGCTTTCTAACAGTTTCACCAGCTGTAATCTATTTAATTAACCTTTTTATTTTTCCTTGAATAACCTGAGACACTACTTATATTTGTCACTTCTTTGATTCAGCCTAACCCTGAACTGGAGAAACTATTGGATGAGTTTTGCTACCCTGTGCCCCAGACCACAGAAGGGAAAATGTTTTCCCCATTGCATTCCCAGATGCAGTCAGAGCTTGGAAACCCATACTTCTATAACAACATTAATGGTGATATCAGCGATTGTCAACAAAGGTTCCCGTTCCACTATGGAACCAATGCTACTGATGATATTGAAAAGTTCTTGAATTCTGTTTTAGTTGATTTTGAGGAGCAGTGTCTACCTAGCATCAACAATGGTGACAACTATGTTAACAGTAATGTAAAAGCCAGTATCTCATGTAGTGAGTTGGAGGGTGAGGTGTCTCAGAAACAGGTAAGCAAGTTTCTTTGTTACTTTACTTGTATTAAAGACTAATTATACTGCAAATAATATCGTCTTATAGCTGGATTTACTTTCTTAATGGAGACCTGATAGCAAATATTATTATCTCTACTTTAGGCTGATCTGTTTATGCTGCCAGTTGAGCCGTTCGAGGACAATATCAAGCAAGAATCTCCATTCCAGAGTGAAGTTTCTTCTGAAATGCTAGCTGTTGATCAAGATGGTCATAGTTCTTATGTTAGCAGTGGCCACGACCTGGGGAACTTGGGTTACGCAAGTAACCTCTTTGGATTACCAAATGATTCCTCAACTTTCGCTTCTGTCAATTACATCGGGCACGTGTCAAATGTTGAAAACACTGGTCTCTATAGCCCTGCAGTGGAAGACACGAATTCCGGAACTGGCATTGTGATAAGGCAACGTCAGATTCCTAATCAAAGCAGCGTGCAGCACACTGCATCAGGCACTGCTCCAAGAAGAATTCGTCTGCAGAGTAAATTTCAAGTTGGATCGGTTCAGTGTGGCCTTCTTAACGAGCCAACTAAAGTAACGCAAGAAGATGACACAGCCCAGGTGCGATGTTCTTCTGATCGTTAATTCCAATCAATACCGTTGTCTAGTTTATGGCATTCTAACCTCACAGAATCATTGGTACTACAGGATGATGGGAAGGCTTCTACGGTCTCTCCTGATGAATCGGGGGCTTCAACTACTGTCGATGCAAATACAGATGGGAACTCAAATGACACAAGCACAAACCCAAAGGCCAAAGCTGAATCACCATATAATAAATCAGAAGATACTGTTTCACAGCGCTCCGGTTGTGCACTTTCAGTTTCATCATCGAGATACATGCCTAAGGTACTCATGGCCATGAGTCTCATAGTCATGCTTCTTGCTGTGTTGGCATTTTCTACCTATAAATGAAACTAACTAGAAAGTAATCAAGCCTTTTTTGCTTAGTTCGATAGGTTAACACCGGGTCCTGATATTTTGTCGTTTTAAAGCTAAATGTTACGCCTGGATGCTTTGGATTTGCTTATTGCTTAGCTTTATGGATGATCGTTTCTGTACATGGTTATGTAACATATATCGGGGATTACTTTTTTTGTCGTATATGTTTATAGAGATTTACAGGATACAATTGTGGTTTTTTGTGATTGCTAGGTGTTAATGCTTCTTTCCTTGTAGATGTTGTCTTGGATGGGGGAGGCTACATTTTTCATTCTCAAATGCTTCTCTGAAGTAGAAATTTTGTAAAAATTAGATTTTGTGAATAGAAATTTCAAGTTTCTTTCCGATGGGGATCTTCCCATTTTTTTGCCTGAATACTGATTTAAATCCAACTTGTTATAATAGCATAGGCAAAGCTGAACTAGAATTGTCCTTGCCAAATGTGTATAAGAGGCATATAAAATCCAATTATACATAAAGAATTGTGATTAAGATTGTTTCTCAAGAAGACAAATAACTATCCAATACACACCAACACATGATCAATGAACAAAATGAACGAGCAAGTAAACAGAAGCTAAGATTTCCAAATCTTAAAAAGGGCGAATTAGAGATAAAAGCAAAGAATACAGTGAAAAAAAAAAGGTAAGATTCCAAAATAAAGAAGAAAGCAAAGAATAAAAATATTTTTAAATGGGGTGAGAGAGGCTCGAACTCTCGACCTCAGGATCACTCAGAAGCTATGAGACCTACGCGCTAGCCAACTGCGCCACCACCCCTTTGTTGTTAATTATCTACACAAAATTAATCTATCTTAAAATGAACGAGCATAAGGATTTATCATTTATATACATAAGAACATAAAACCATTTTTTACCCATTAATTAAGAATATCAACAATGAATGCATTTTGTTTTTGCTAGATGAGTACAACACGAGGGCGTGAAAATTTCAGTGCCTTACGGGATTTAACTAGTGATGCATCTCCTGATGGTTTGGGATGTTGTTTAGAATCATTTACAATGCTAGTAGAACTATACAACCACAGATAAGAAGCAACCAGCAATAGTGAATGCATTTGATAAGTTCTATCACACACCTCATTGGAATTCATTTAATTGTGTGCACTCATTTTACACCAATAAGGATTTTAAGCCTCGTTTGATTAGATGGATTATGCTAGTACAAGTGTTTAACGTGTAGATTTAAGATTAAAAAAAAAGGTTGCAAGATTGTGGTGGCAAAAAACATGTAAAGCCTTGAGAATCCAGTGAAGGAGGAAGATGTAATGCACATTGTCAAAAGAAGAATTCCTCTATATATGATGCAAGTATTCTTACAAAAGTCTCCATAGGTGGGATTAACACATGCTTCGGAGGTAGTTAAATTTCTTTATTTTAAACCTTCAATACAATTCAAAATTTGTTTGATCCCTAAAAACGTGTCCAAGCGAAACGAAGGTCAAATTATATGTTCATGGACTACCTATCCCTTATAGTTTAATACCTCTTGATGACTGAACTTGTGTCTGGGTTTTGCATTAGGTTATTCCCACTCCTGTTGCGGATTGTTGAAATCGTATGCGCTGTTTGACCGGGTTGTACGAGTGGCAGTTTTTTATTTTTGTAAAAATTAAATAGCATAGATCAGTCTACATTTCCAGCATGCGATCGTGATATATTCATTCTCTATATCGATTCCTAGTGATGAAAAATAGCGGAATAAAGTTGGTTATTTAACTATGGAGTTATGAGAACAATCCGTTAGTAAAACCCATATAAAAATCGGTAAATAAGATTAGTGACAGATTGGTGATGGATGAGTGCCTTTGTTTAAAAACGTGTACATAAAAATTGGTGATTGAATTTGTCCATGAAAAATTGGTGACGGATTATTATGGTAAAATCTGTCAGTATTATTAATCCATTTTTCTAAAAAATGTAAAATTTTATTTTCTAATTTATACTTATTAAATTTATTGAACAACAATTAAGAAAATATTCACTGATTCATGAAATATTTGATTAAGTGAAAAACTCCTCAACCCCGACAATAAGTAAATTATTCTTCAAAACTACATTCGCAAATCGAGAATGGATGAACTGAGTTTCAATATGCCCTCTATTATGGAATACAGAAACATGCGGAGATGGATGTGGCCAAACGCCTTAGTTGGGTGGATACACGCACATCGGGTTATCCCGGTACGTCCCTCGAACGATCAACAACATGAATACATGTTCAGATTGATCATGCCCAATACATCACGATATGTACACGTTTGTAACGTTCATAACTCCCGACCGTTAAACGCTAGCCATGATGGTAGAATTAACTCTACTTTGATTAGGATCTCATTAAAGTGAACTATGTCTATAAATAGGGTAGTCACTCCATGCTTTTCATCACACCTTTTCTACATTCCAAAAATTTTGCATAAGTTCATTGTCAAAGTTATGTCTTCATCTCATTCAGTTTGTCGGAGCTTGTTTGACTACAATGCTGACACATTCGAAACATTCATCTTCTTAGAAGACACGCCGAATCGTGAGAACTATCAGGCTGTATCTCGTCTTGCGAACAGAGGCCCTTCCTCTGCTTAGCGTAATACTACAACTCTTTGTAGTGTTAATTATGGAGCCTAAAATATCTCTTACCATATTTAGGATTTGTTTCCTTTAAGTGTATTTCTTTATGATAGATTTATTCCTAAGAAGATATTTACTTATGGAATATGTTTTCTAGTTTGACTAAAATTAGGGCTCTCTATTTTGCTTATAAATAGAGGTGATCCCTCATTGTCATATTATCCTGAAATTATATAGTGAAATCCCTAGCTTGGCATCGCCCCCGGACGTAGATACACATCGTATCGAACTGGTTAAACAATTTCTTGTGTTCATTCTCTTTCATATTTGTGATTGCCTGTGTTTATTTCCCAACAACTAGTATCTAGAGCCAAAGATTTAAGAGGCAGAATTCACGATGGGGATCGACGGAAGATTGTTGTAGAGAAGTTCGACGGATCTGATTTCAGATTTTGAAAGATGCAGATTGAGGATTACTTGTACGGTAAAGATCTGTGGAAACCTTTAAAAACCAAACCTGAAAATATGGAACATGAGGAGTGGGAGCTACTGGACAGAAAAAAAAAGATGAGCGCGACTAGGCTATCATTTTCTAAGGATGTGGCTTATCGCACGACTGCAGCAAAGTCGACGATGATGAAGATCTTGGAGGATATGTATCAGAAACCATCAACGACAAACAAGGTACATCTGATTAGACGATTGTTTAATTTTAGAATGCAAGAGGGAAAGCTGGTGCAACAACATCTCAACGAGTTCAACATGATTACATCGCAACTGAACTCGGTTGATATAAAATTCACTGATGAAATTCGTGCCCTAATTTTGCTATCGTCCCTGCCTGAGAGTTGGGCTGGCACAGTGACAGCAGTCACCGCTACAGAGACAAAACTGACAGTTGAAAGTAAGAGACCTGGTGGTTGGTGAGGAAATCCGCCAGAGAGAATAAGGATCTTCTACTTCGGGATCAGCACTGAGTACAAAACAGAGAGGCAGATAGAGAGAAAGCAAAATCGTGGAAGATCAAAATCCAAAGGAATGAGCCAATCCAAGAAGGATTTATATCAAGTTAAATGCTGGAATTGTGATGAGTTTGAGCATTTTAGAAATCAGTGTAAGGCACCAAAGAAATATAAGAATAATGATCAGAAAGAGAAGAAGACAGCAAACGTTACCATGTGTGACGATGATGGCGAGGCGTTGGTCCTAAGTGTGAGTAGTCCGATGGAATCATGGGTATTGGATTCTGGAGCGTCGTTCCATTCATGCAGCAATGTGGAGATAATGGAAGACTACGTTTCTGGCGATTTTGGGAAAGTAAATCTGGCTGATGACGAGCCCTTAGATATCGTGGAAAAAGAAACGTGAAGGTAGTGACATCCAATGGATCTGTGATAAAACTGAATGAAGTCAGACACATTCCTGGATTACAGAGAAATTTGATTTCGATTGTGCAGCTTGATCCGAAGGGTACACGGTGA
>NW_024599340.1:27500-36247 GCF_004379255.2 Salvia splendens | reverse complement strand
CCCCCCCCCCCCCCCCCCCCCCCCCCCCCCCCCCCCCCCCCCCCCCCCCCCCCCCCCCCCCCCCCCCCCCCCCCCCCCCCCCCCCCCCCCCCCCCCCCCCCCCCCCCCCCCCCCCCCCCCCCCCCCCCCCCCCCCCCCCCCCCCCCCCCCCCCCCCCCCCCCCCCCCCCCCCCCCCCCCCCCCCCCCCCCCCCCCCCCCCCCCCCCCCCCCCCCCCCCCCCCCCCCCCCCCCCCCCCCCCCCCCCCCCCCCCCCCCCCCCCCCCCCCCCCCCCCCCCCCCCCCCCCCCCCCCCCCCCCCCCCCCCCCCCCCCCCCCCCCCCCCCCCCCCCCCCCCCCCCCCCCCCCCCCCCCCCCCCCCCCCCCCCCCCCCCCCCCCCCCCCCCCCCCCCCCCCCCCCCCCCCCCCCCCCCCCCCCCCCCCCCCCCCCCCCCCCCCCCCCCCCCCCCCCCCCCCCCCCCCCCCCCCCCCCCCCCCCCCCCCCCCCCCCCCCCCCCCCCCCCCCCCCCCCCCCCCCCCCCCCCCCCCCCCCCCCCCCCCCCCCCCCCCCCCCCCCCCCCCCCCCCCCCCCCCCCCCCCCCCCCCCCCCCCCCCCCCCCCCCCCCCCCCCCCCCCCCCCCCCCCCCCCCCCCCCCCCCCCCCCCCCCCCCCCCCCCCCCCCCCCCCCCCCCCCCCCCCCCCCCCCCCCCCCCCCCCCCCCCCCCCCCCCCCCCCCCCCCCCCCCCCCCCCCCCCCCCCCCCCCCCCCCCCCCCCCCCCCCCCCCCCCCCCCCCCCCCCCCCCCCCCCCCCCCCCCCCCCCCCCCCCCCCCCCCCCCCCCCCCCCCCCCCCCCCCCCCCCCCCCCCCCCCCCCCCCCCCCCCCCCCCCCCCCCCCCCCCCCCCCCCCCCCCCCCCCCCCCCCCCCCCCCCCCCCCCCCCCCCCCCCCCCCCCCCCCCCCCCCCCCCCCCCCCCCCCCCCCCCCCCCCCCCCCCCCCCCCCCCCCCCCCCCCCCCCCCCCCCCCCCCCCCCCCCCCCCCCCCCCCCCCCCCCCCCCCCCCCCCCCCCCCCCCCCCCCCCCCCCCCCCCCCCCCCCCCCCCCCCCCCCCCCCCCCCCCCCCCCCCCCCCCCCCCCCCCCCCCCCCCCCCCCCCCCCCCCCCCCCCCCCCCCCCCCCCCCCCCCCCCCCCCCCCCCCCCCCCCCCCCCCCCCCCCCCCCCCCCCCCCCCCCCCCCCCCCCCCCCCCCCCCCCCCCCCCCCCCCCCCCCCCCCCCCCCCCCCCCCCCCCCCCCCCCCCCCCCCCCCCCCCCCCCCCCCCCCCCCCCCCCCCCCCCCCCCCCCCCCCCCCCCCCCCCCCCCCCCCCCCCCCCCCCCCCCCCCCCCCCCCCCCCCCCCCCCCCCCCCCCCCCCCCCCCCCCCCCCCCCCCCCCCCCCCCCCCCCCCCCCCCCCCCCCCCCCCCCCCCCCCCCCCCCCCCCCCCCCCCCCCCCCCCCCCCCCCCCCCCCCCCCCCCCCCCCCCCCCCCCCCCCCCCCCCCCCCCCCCCCCCCCCCCCCCCCCCCCCCCCCCCCCCCCCCCCCCCCCCCCCCCCCCCCCCCCCCCCCCCCCCCCCCCCCCCCCCCCCCCCCCCCCCCCCCCCCCCCCCCCCCCCCCCCCCCCCCCCCCCCCCCCCCCCCCCCCCCCCCCCCCCCCCCCCCCCCCCCCCCCCCCCCCCCCCCCCCCCCCCCCCCCCCCCCCCCCCCCCCCCCCCCCCCCCCCCCCCCCCCCCCCCCCCCCCCCCCCCCCCCCCCCCCCCCCCCCCCCCCCCCCCCCCCCCCCCCCCCCCCCCCCCCCCCCCCCCCCCCCCCCCCCCCCCCCCCCCCCCCCCCCCCCCCCCCCCCCCCCCCCCCCCCCCCCCCCCCCCCCCCCCCCCCCCCCCCCCCCCCCCCCCCCCCCCCCCCCCCCCCCCCCCCCCCCCCCCCCCCCCCCCCCCCCCCCCCCCCCCCCCCCCCCCCCCCCCCCCCCCCCCCCCCCCCCCCCCCCCCCCCCCCCCCCCCCCCCCCCCCCCCCCCCCCCCCCCCCCCCCCCCCCCCCCCCCCCCCCCCCCCCCCCCCCCCCCCCCCCCCCCCCCCCCCCCCCCCCCCCCCCCCCCCCCCCCCCCCCCCCCCCCCCCCCCCCCCCCCCCCCCCCCCCCCCCCCCCCCCCCCCCCCCCCCCCCCCCCCCCCCCCCCCCCCCCCCCCCCCCCCCCCCCCCCCCCCCCCCCCCCCCCCCCCCCCCCCCCCCCCCCCCCCCCCCCCCCCCCCCCCCCCCCCCCCCCCCCCCCCCCCCCCCCCCCCCCCCCCCCCCCCCCCCCCCCCCCCCCCCCCCCCCCCCCCCCCCCCCCCCCCCCCCCCCCCCCCCCCCCCCCCCCCCCCCCCCCCCCCCCCCCCCCCCCCCCCCCCCCCCCCCCCCCCCCCCCCCCCCCCCCCCCCCCCCCCCCCCCCCCCCCCCCCCCCCCCCCCCCCCCCCCCCCCCCCCCCCCCCCCCCCCCCCCCCCCCCCCCCCCCCCCCCCCCCCCCCCCCCCCCCCCCCCCCCCCCCCCCCCCCCCCCCCCCCCCCCCCCCCCCCCCCCCCCCCCCCCCCCCCCCCCCCCCCCCCCCCCCCCCCCCCCCCCCCCCCCCCCCCCCCCCCCCCCCCCCCCCCCCCCCCCCCCCCCCCCCCCCCCCCCCCCCCCCCCCCCCCCCCCCCCCCCCCCCCCCCCCCCCCCCCCCCCCCCCCCCCCCCCCCCCCCCCCCCCCCCCCCCCCCCCCCCCCCCCCCCCCCCCCCCCCCCCCCCCCCCCCCCCCCCCCCCCCCCCCCCCCCCCCCCCCCCCCCCCCCCCCCCCCCCCCCCCCCCCCCCCCCCCCCCCCCCCCCCCCCCCCCCCCCCCCCCCCCCCCCCCCCCCCCCCCCCCCCCCCCCCCCCCCCCCCCCCCCCCCCCCCCCCCCCCCCCCCCCCCCCCCCCCCCCCCCCCCCCCCCCCCCCCCCCCCCCCCCCCCCCCCCCCCCCCCCCCCCCCCCCCCCCCCCCCCCCCCCCCCCCCCCCCCCCCCCCCCCCCCCCCCCCCCCCCCCCCCCCCCCCCCCCCCCCCCCCCCCCCCCCCCCCCCCCCCCCCCCCCCCCCCCCCCCCCCCCCCCCCCCCCCCCCCCCCCCCCCCCCCCCCCCCCCCCCCCCCCCCCCCCCCCCCCCCCCCCCCCCCCCCCCCCCCCCCCCCCCCCCCCCCCCCCCCCCCCCCCCCCCCCCCCCCCCCCCCCCCCCCCCCCCCCCCCCCCCCCCCCCCCCCCCCCCCCCCCCCCCCCCCCCCCCCCCCCCCCCCCCCCCCCCCCCCCCCCCCCCCCCCCCCCCCCCCCCCCCCCCCCCCCCCCCCCCCCCCCCCCCCCCCCCCCCCCCCCCCCCCCCCCCCCCCCCCCCCCCCCCCCCCCCCCCCCCCCCCCCCCCCCCCCCCCCCCCCCCCCCCCCCCCCCCCCCCCCCCCCCCCCCCCCCCCCCCCCCCCCCCCCCCCCCCCCCCCCCCCCCCCCCCCCCCCCCCCCCCCCCCCCCCCCCCCCCCCCCCCCCCCCCCCCCCCCCCCCCCCCCCCCCCCCCCCCCCCCCCCCCCCCCCCCCCCCCCCCCCCCCCCCCCCCCCCCCCCCCCCCCCCCCCCCCCCCCCCCCCCCCCCCCCCCCCCCCCCCCCCCCCCCCCCCCCCCCCCCCCCCCCCCCCCCCCCCCCCCCCCCCCCCCCCCCCCCCCCCCCCCCCCCCCCCCCCCCCCCCCCCCCCCCCCCCCCCCCCCCCCCCCCCCCCCCCCCCCCCCCCCCCCCCCCCCCCCCCCCCCCCCCCCCCCCCCCCCCCCCCCCCCCCCCCCCCCCCCCCCCCCCCCCCCCCCCCCCCCCCCCCCCCCCCCCCCCCCCCCCCCCCCCCCCCCCCCCCCCCCCCCCCCCCCCCCCCCCCCCCCCCCCCCCCCCCCCCCCCCCCCCCCCCCCCCCCCCCCCCCCCCCCCCCCCCCCCCCCCCCCCCCCCCCCCCCCCCCCCCCCCCCCCCCCCCCCCCCCCCCCCCCCCCCCCCCCCCCCCCCCCCCCCCCCCCCCCCCCCCCCCCCCCCCCCCCCCCCCCCCCCCCCCCCCCCCCCCCCCCCCCCCCCCCCCCCCCCCCCCCCCCCCCCCCCCCCCCCCCCCCCCCCCCCCCCCCCCCCCCCCCCCCCCCCCCCCCCCCCCCCCCCCCCCCCCCCCCCCCCCCCCCCCCCCCCCCCCCCCCCCCCCCCCCCCCCCCCCCCCCCCCCCCCCCCCCCCCCCCCCCCCCCCCCCCCCCCCCCCCCCCCCCCCCCCCCCCCCCCCCCCCCCCCCCCCCCCCCCCCCCCCCCCCCCCCCCCCCCCCCCCCCCCCCCCCCCCCCCCCCCCCCCCCCCCCCCCCCCCCCCCCCCCCCCCCCCCCCCCCCCCCCCCCCCCCCCCCCCCCCCCCCCCCCCCCCCCCCCCCCCCCCCCCCCCCCCCCCCCCCCCCCCCCCCCCCCCCCCCCCCCCCCCCCCCCCCCCCCCCCCCCCCCCCCCCCCCCCCCCCCCCCCCCCCCCCCCCCCCCCCCCCCCCCCCCCCCCCCCCCCCCCCCCCCCCCCCCCCCCCCCCCCCCCCCCCCCCCCCCCCCCCCCCCCCCCCCCCCCCCCCCCCCCCCCCCCCCCCCCCCCCCCCCCCCCCCCCCCCCCCCCCCCCCCCCCCCCCCCCCCCCCCCCCCCCCCCCCCCCCCCCCCCCCCCCCCCCCCCCCCCCCCCCCCCCCCCCCCCCCCCCCCCCCCCCCCCCCCCCCCCCCCCCCCCCCCCCCCCCCCCCCCCCCCCCCCCCCCCCCCCCCCCCCCCCCCCCCCCCCCCCCCCCCCCCCCCCCCCCCCCCCCCCCCCCCCCCCCCCCCCCCCCCCCCCCCCCCCCCCCCCCCCCCCCCCCCCCCCCCCCCCCCCCCCCCCCCCCCCCCCCCCCCCCCCCCCCCCCCCCCCCCCCCCCCCCCCCCCCCCCCCCCCCCCCCCCCCCCCCCCCCCCCCCCCCCCCCCCCCCCCCCCCCCCCCCCCCCCCCCCCCCCCCCCCCCCCCCCCCCCCCCCCCCCCCCCCCCCCCCCCCCCCCCCCCCCCCCCCCCCCCCCCCCCCCCCCCCCCCCCCCCCCCCCCCCCCCCCCCCCCCCCCCCCCCCCCCCCCCCCCCCCCCCCCCCCCCCCCCCCCCCCCCCCCCCCCCCCCCCCCCCCCCCCCCCCCCCCCCCCCCCCCCCCCCCCCCCCCCCCCCCCCCCCCCCCCCCCCCCCCCCCCCCCCCCCCCCCCCCCCCCCCCCCCCCCCCCCCCCCCCCCCCCCCCCCCCCCCCCCCCCCCCCCCCCCCCCCCCCCCCCCCCCCCCCCCCCCCCCCCCCCCCCCCCCCCCCCCCCCCCCCCCCCCCCCCCCCCCCCCCCCCCCCCCCCCCCCCCCCCCCCCCCCCCCCCCCCCCCCCCCCCCCCCCCCCCCCCCCCCCCCCCCCCCCCCCCCCCCCCCCCCCCCCCCCCCCCCCCCCCCCCCCCCCCCCCCCCCCCCCCCCCCCCCCCCCCCCCCCCCCCCCCCCCCCCCCCCCCCCCCCCCCCCCCCCCCCCCCCCCCCCCCCCCCCCCCCCCCCCCCCCCCCCCCCCCCCCCCCCCCCCCCCCCCCCCCCCCCCCCCCCCCCCCCCCCCCCCCCCCCCCCCCCCCCCCCCCCCCCCCCCCCCCCCCCCCCCCCCCCCCCCCCCCCCCCCCCCCCCCCCCCCCCCCCCCCCCCCCCCCCCCCCCCCCCCCCCCCCCCCCCCCCCCCCCCCCCCCCCCCCCCCCCCCCCCCCCCCCCCCCCCCCCCCCCCCCCCCCCCCCCCCCCCCCCCCCCCCCCCCCCCCCCCCCCCCCCCCCCCCCCCCCCCCCCCCCCCCCCCCCCCCCCCCCCCCCCCCCCCCCCCCCCCCCCCCCCCCCCCCCCCCCCCCCCCCCCCCCCCCCCCCCCCCCCCCCCCCCCCCCCCCCCCCCCCCCCCCCCCCCCCCCCCCCCCCCCCCCCCCCCCCCCCCCCCCCCCCCCCCCCCCCCCCCCCCCCCCCCCCCCCCCCCCCCCCCCCCCCCCCCCCCCCCCCCCCCCCCCCCCCCCCCCCCCCCCCCCCCCCCCCCCCCCCCCCCCCCCCCCCCCCCCCCCCCCCCCCCCCCCCCCCCCCCCCCCCCCCCCCCCCCCCCCCCCCCCCCCCCCCCCCCCCCCCCCCCCCCCCCCCCCCCCCCCCCCCCCCCCCCCCCCCCCCCCCCCCCCCCCCCCCCCCCCCCCCCCCCCCCCCCCCCCCCCCCCCCCCCCCCCCCCCCCCCCCCCCCCCCCCCCCCCCCCCCCCCCCCCCCCCCCCCCCCCCCCCCCCCCCCCCCCCCCCCCCCCCCCCCCCCCCCCCCCCCCCCCCCCCCCCCCCCCCCCCCCCCCCCCCCCCCCCCCCCCCCCCCCCCCCCCCCCCCCCCCCCCCCCCCCCCCCCCCCCCCCCCCCCCCCCCCCCCCCCCCCCCCCCCCCCCCCCCCCCCCCCCCCCCCCCCCCCCCCCCCCCCCCCCCCCCCCCCCCCCCCCCCCCCCCCCCCCCCCCCCCCCCCCCCCCCCCCCCCCCCCCCCCCCCCCCCCCCCCCCCCCCCCCCCCCCCCCCCCCCCCCCCCCCCCCCCCCCCCCCCCCCCCCCCCCCCCCCCCCCCCCCCCCCCCCCCCCCCCCCCCCCCCCCCCCCCCCCCCCCCCCCCCCCCCCCCCCCCCCCCCCCCCCCCCCCCCCCCCCCCCCCCCCCCCCCCCCCCCCCCCCCCCCCCCCCCCCCCCCCCCCCCCCCCCCCCCCCCCCCCCCCCCCCCCCCCCCCCCCCCCCCCCCCCCCCCCCCCCCCCCCCCCCCCCCCCCCCCCCCCCCCCCCCCCCCCCCCCCCCCCCCCCCCCCCCCCCCCCCCCCCCCCCCCCCCCCCCCCCCCCCCCCCCCCCCCCCCCCCCCCCCCCCCCCCCCCCCCCCCCCCCCCCCCCCCCCCCCCACCCCCCCCCCCCCCCCCCCCCCCCCCCACCCCCCCCCCCCCCCCCCCCCCCCCCCCCCCCCCCCCCCCCCCCCCCCCCCCCCACCCCCCCCCCCCCCCCCCCCCCCCCCCCCCCCCCCCCCCCCCCCCCCCCCCCCCCCCCCCCCCCCCCCCCCACCCCCCCCCCCCCCCCCCCCCCCCCCCCCCCCCCCCCCCCCCCCCCCCCCCCCCCCCCCCCCCCCCCCCCCCCCCCCCCCCCCCCCCCCCCCCCCCCCCCCCCCCCCCCCCCCCCCCCCCCCCCCCCCCCAACCCCCCCCCCCCCCCCCCCACCCCCCCCCCCCCCCCCCCCCCCCCCCCCCCCCCCCCCCCCCCCCCCCCCCCCCCCCCCCCCCCCCCCCCCCCCCCCCCCCCCCCCCCCCCCCCCCCCCCCCCCCCCCCCCCCCCCCCCCCCCCCCCCCCCCCCCCCCCCCCCCCCCCCCCCCCCCCCCCCCCCCCCCCCCCCCCCCCCCCCCCCCCCCCCCCCCCCCCCCCCCCCCCCCCCCCCCCCCCCCCCCCCCCCCCCCCCCCCCCCCCCCCCCCCCCCCCCCCCCCCCCCCCCCCCCCCCCCCCCCCCCCCCCCCCCCCCCCCCCCCCCCCCCCCCCCCCCCCCCCCCCCCCCCCCCCCCCCCCCCCCCCCCCCCCCCCCCCCCCCCCCCCCCCCCCCCCCCCCCCCCCCCCCCCCCCCCCCCCCCCCCCCCCCCCCCCCCCCCCCCCCCCCCCCCCCCCCCCCCCCCCCCCCCCCCCCCCCCCCCCCCCCCCCCCCCCCCCCCCCCCCCACACCCCCCCCCCCCCCCCCCCCCCCCCCCCCCCCCCCCCCCCCCCCCCCCCCCCCCCCCCCCCCCCCCCCACCCCCCCCCCCCCCCCCCCCCCCCCCACCCCCCCCCCCCCCCCCCCCCCCCCCCCCCCCCCCCCCCCCCCCCCCCCCCCCCCCCCCCCCCCCCCCCCCCCCCCCCCCCCCCCCCCCCCCCCCCCCCCCCCCCCCCCCCCCCCCCCCCCCCCCCCCCCCCCCCCCCCCCCCCCCCCCCCCCCCCCCCCCCCCCCCCCCCCCCCCCCCCCCCCCCCCCCCCCCCCCCCCCCCCCCCCCCCCCCCCCCCCCCCCCCCCCCCCCCCCCCCCCCCCCCCCCCCACCCCCCCCCCCCCCCCCCCCCCCCCCCCCCCCCCCCCCCCCCCCCCCCCCCCCCCCCCCCCCCCCCCCCCCCCCCCCCCCCCCCCCCCCCCCCCCCCACCCCCCCCCCCCCCCCCCCCCCCCCCCACCCCCCCCCCCCCCCCCCCCCCCCCCCCCCCCCCCACCCCCCCCCCCCCCCCCCCCCCCCCCCCCACCCCCCCCCCCCCCCCCCCCCCCCCCCCCCCCCCCCCCCCCCCCCCCCCCCCCCCCCCCCCCCCCCCCCCCCCCCCACCCCCCCCCCCCCCCCCCCCCCCCCCCCCCCCCCCCCCCCCCCCCCCCCCCCCCCCCCCCCCCCCCCCCCCCCCCCCCCCCCCCCCCCCCCCCCCCCCCCCCCCCCCCCCCCCCCCCCCCCCCCCCCCCCCCCCCCCCCCCCCCCCCCCCCCCCCCCCCCCCCCCCCACCCCCCCCCCCCCCCCCCCCCCCCCCCCCCCCCCCCCCCCCCCCCCCCCCCCCACCCCCCCCCCCCCCCCCCCCCCCCCCCCCCCCCCCCCCCCCCCCCCCCCCCCCCCCCCCCCCCCCCCCCCCCCCCCCCCCCCCCCCCCCCCCCCCCCCCCCCCCCCCCCCCCCCCCCCCCCCCCCCCCCCCCCCCCCCCCCCCCCCCCCCCCCCCCCCCCCCCCCCACCCCCCCCC
>NW_024599340.1:0-7500 GCF_004379255.2 Salvia splendens | reverse complement strand
TTCTTCCCCGCTTCTTATTTCCCCCACGAGTCACGATTTCCCGTGCCTCCTATCCTTAGGAAGTGCGGTCGTGACAGAATGGTGGACTGCCTCTTATTTGATATGAATTTTATGTGTTTTTCCCGAAAAGGTGGTTCGCACGCACGTTAACAGTCGGAACGAAGAAGTTTTTACAGAAATCCGAAGCGTTTGAGGTGGGCTTTACTAAAGCTCAACGTTGCCACGTTGCATATGTGTATTCTCTTTTTTAATCCTAACTCTATCACGCCCCCGCAATTCGAGCGTAGATAGTGAACAAATGCCGAGTTGTTTCATTATATAGTGAAGAATTGGAGACTGAGAGGCTTTGTGAGTATGTCTGCCACTTAGTCGATTGAAGGAACATTCCATAAGTCAAGTTGCTTAGCTAGGACCTTGTCTCGGAAGAAATGCACATCCAATTCGATGTGTTTGGTGCATGCATGAAGGACAGAATCAGATGCCAACGAAATAGCACTCAAATTGTCGACCCAGATGGTGGGTGGCTTGGGTGGCAGCATGTTAATTTCAGAAAGCAGAGACATGTTCCAAATGACCTCAGATGCCGCGTGAGCAAGGCTGCAATATTCAGCTTACGTGCTCGAGCAAGAGTTGAAAGATTGTTTCTTTGAGCACCAAGAGATAAGATTAGACCCAAGAAATGTGCAATATCCAGTTACTGACTTCTTGTCATCGAAATCACTAACCATGTTATTTGACCGGTGAATACGAAGACCATAGTCAATTGTGCCAGCCAGATAGAGGAGAATGCGTTTCACAGCCTTCAAATGAGTCTCAAGAGGAGAGGACATGTATTGGCTCACTTTGTTGACATAATAACTTATTTCAGGATGAAAAATTGTGGCATATTGCAGGGGCGCCTACTGTGCTTCTGTAGAGTTTGCCGTCGGGAGTAGGATTGCCATTTGATTTGCTGAGATGAGGAGATGAAAGCATGGAGTGAATATTCCTTTGGCATCCTGCATGTTGAGTTTGGACAAGAGCTCTTTAATATATGTTGACTGATTAAGTTGAATCCCCTTATCAGTTTTGCTGACTTCAATCCCCAGAATGTTTGCCCTCACCTAGATTCTCCAAAGAAAAATGAGAGCTCATTTTGTCAATGACATCTTTTATGCATGGAGAATTCCTAGTGATTAAGATATCATCAACATAGATTAAAAGGTCACTTTGCCATTTAAAGACATGTGAAAGAAGGAGGCATTGGCCTTAGATTGTGAGAAGCCATGAGAGATGAAAACTGAGTGTACTGTAAAGAACCAAGCTAATGAAGCTTGTTTCAAACCATAGAGTGACTTGCTTAGTTTGCAAACAAGGTTGGGAGATCCTTGATCGAATCCCGGAGGCTGCTTCAAGTAAATTTCTGGCTCGAGATCACCATGAAGGAAAACATTATTAACATCAAGGTGTGTGATGATCCAATTGGCAGAAGTGGCTAAGCTTAAGATAATTCTGATGGTGTTTGGTTTGATGATGGGGCTAAAAGTCTCGAAGTAGTGCAACCCCGGCTGTTGGGAGAACCTTTGAGCAACCAATTGAGCCTTGTGCCGAGCTATAGTACCATCAGAAAACCTTTTTATTCTGAAAATCCATGTGCATCCAATGAGATTTTTGTCGGGTGGCAGCTCAGTCAAAGTCCATGTATGATTTTTAAGCAAAGCTAGGAACTCATCTAGTATTGCTTACTTCCAAGCAGGAATGAGTAAAGCAATATAGACAGATTTTGGAAGTAGAGATGAGGGTATGACAACAATCAGGAGCTTGGTCTTGAAAACACCAGCCTTTGCCCTGGTAATCATTGGATGAGAGGAATATGTGCCTTGAGTTGAGGGGGAATCAGTGGGAGGTATGTGAGTGGAGGGTGGATCAGAATGGTGATCATGATGCTCAGTAGGATCAGATATGAGAGCAATTTGTCGGTGATTATCAGTAGATAAGTTCTGAGCTGAGAGTGTATGATCATTAGATGAATTTTGAGTTGAAGATTGAGGTGTGAGAGGATTTTGATGTGGAAAGCTAGCAGCTGGAGAGGTAGAGTGTGGAGCAGCTGGAGGGTTGTACGAGGGAGAAGAGTGACTAAAGGAGAAGGAGAATAGTGAAAAAGAGAGTTTATCAGTGATAGGAGGAGATGAATGGGTTCTATGAGGGTATTGCATCTCATCAAAGGCAATATCTCTTGTAACAACAACTTTTCCACTTGGCAATAATGCTTTGTAGCTTTTATGTGAGCTGCTATATCCCAAAAAAGTTGCAGCAATGGGTCTATATTGCAACTTGTTATCATTGTAAGGTCTAAGGAAGGGGTGACAAAGACATCCAAAGACTTTTAGAATGTGATAATCTGGCTTCACATTAAAAAGTTTATCGATAGGGAGTGACAAATTGCAGTACCTTTGAGGGTATCTGTTGATGAGAAACACAATAGTGACAAAAGCATCGTCCCAAAAGTGTGAAGGAAGAGCTGCTTGACTGAGCATAGCAAGTCCCATTTCAATAATGTGCATGTGCTTTCTGTTGTGCACTGTAGGGACATGATTATCTATGATGAATACCATTCTCATTGAGAAAACCAGTAAGTGACTGAAACTCCCACCCCAATCTGATTGCAGAACCTTAATTGGTTGAGATAATTGTTTTTCAGCAATAGCTTTGAATTGAGGGAAGATGTGCTTTACCTCAGCCTTTGATTTCAGTAAATAAAACCAAGTGAATCTGTTGTACTCATCAATAAAAGTCACATAGTAGGAGAAACCATTTCTTGATTTGGTGGGGGAAGGACCTAGAGGTAGGTCACTGTGAACAATAGAGAGGGGTGCAGTTTAGGTGGAAGAGGATGAAGTGTAAGGAAGTCTATGTGATTTAGCCATGCAAAAAGGATGACATAAAAGACTTGAATTCATTACTTGAAAGGAGATGTTACAGTTTTGGAGTGCCTTTTTCACAACATCATAAGCACAATGGCCTAGCCTTCTATGCCATAACTCTAAACTAGTAAGAGACATGTTGGAAATATAGGAAACTATAGCAGAACACACAGTGGGTAAGCCACTGGAGTGATTATTGAAAGCTGGAAAGACAACATGCTTTTAGTGGGAGTTGAGATGCTTGGGTGGCTTGTAAAGGTAGAAGCGGTAGAGTCCTTGGTCAAGAGAACCCTTGAGGATGACTTGGTTGGTGGACAGATCCTTCACAAAAAAAAGAGGATGGGTGAAATTCAAAAATAATCCATTGTCCTTAGCAAATTGGGGATACAAACAGAAGATTTATAGTGATGGAAGGAACATGTATAGATCCTTAAGAATGAGAGATCTAGATAGAGAGGTAGACTAAGAGGAATTAAGAACAGTATGACCAATATAAGTAATATTAACTTTGGAGCCATTACCAAGATGAAGTTGCTTACCACCATGGTATTTTGAGCTTGAGTGCAAGTTAGAGAGATCATGAGAAACGTGGTTTGTCGCCCTTGAGTCCGAGTACCATGAAGAGGCTGATTGAGAATCCAGACTGTAGTTATATGGAGGAGAATACGTGAGAGGGCCACGAACTTGAGCAAGATGAGCAGCTGGGTTGGAGTTGAAATTGGAGTGAGAATGAGCAGCATATTGTTGATATTGTCTTAGAGGATGAGATTGTTAAGGTGTGGTGAAATTTTGGTCGAACCTATACCAGCATTTCTTGGCCATGTTGCCAGGCTTGTGATAAAGTTGACAAGAGAGGCGATTAGAGTAGTAACTCCTTCCACCACGACCTCTTCTACCACCTCGGAAACCACCTGTGCCACTATCAGCTCTTCCCGGATGCTACTGACTTTGCTGACTATGCTGGAAGGTGGATTTGTCCCTTTGATTGGAGATGTGAGCAAGATTCAGCGATGCTGAGATCCCTCCAGGCTCTCTGCACCAGGCATTACAGATTCCTCTAGTGTAGATTCGAAGCTCAATAGCAGAGCATGTGTGTCTTCAATAGAGTACGCATCAGTTTTTGAGCAATTTGTTACAATGACATGATTATAATCTCGCCCAAGACCAATGTGGATATAAAGGATATGATCTTCCTAGTAATTTTGCATCCAACAGCATTGAGAAAATCATAACATGCTTTGATTTTGTTGAGGTAGTCGAGCATTGGCATCAATTCTTTCTTCGTCGAATGCAGGTATGTATTGCATAATCTTAGCTCTAGATTGGCTTGCAAAACTCTTTTCGAGCACATTCCATGCATCTTTGGCTGACTTGAGCCCAACGACTAGAGCCATGATACTTATTGATAGGGATGATTGAATCCAGGCCGAGAGAAGCTGATCCTGCTGACGCCATTCCGAGAATTTAGGATTTATAATTTCAGATCCAAATTCTGGATCTGTGATCAATCATTGAGGTGTTTCTTCTTCACCAGTGAGAAAACCTTCAAGACCATACCCTTCCACAATAGCAAGGATCTGTTGCTGCCAGACTAGAAAATTGGAATATGCCAGCTTGATTCCGAGATGATGGTTGTAGTTGGTGGATAAGGAGATGGGGAAAAAGATGGTAGACTGGGGGTGAAAGTTGGCTGATTATCAGCCATTGCTATCTAGAGAGAAACGATAGAAAAAATAGGTATGGAGCCAGGTTAGGAAACCTGCTCGATACCATGAAAGCTTTATTGACAGGCTCCATAATGGAAACAGAAATACCAATATATTATCAGAAGAGATATTTCATTACTTAATTTGTTCAATGATACATTTGGGATTTATACAAGATGATAGAAGGATCTAGAAAGTGACAACAATGCTAATAGTCCATGAAGGACCACAAGAGATTCCCAATTCTGTTAGGATCTCTTCACAGATGCTATGCAATGTTGCCATGTCGCATATGTGTATTCTCTTCTTTAATCTTAACTCTATCACCAAGTAGTTGGAGGCGATATGCCACTGGCCTAATACGTTGGATGACCTTAAAGGTCCATAGAAATGACGAGCCAACTTATGCGGATTGTGGTCGAGCAACTGAGTGCTGACGATATTGTTAAAGCTTGAGTAGAACCATTTCACCCACCGCAAAGTGAACATCACATCTGTCTTTGTTTGCGGTGTCACGCATTTGTTGTTGAGCACGCTACAGGATCGACTTTAATTTTACCAACAAATCATCTCTTTGGCGAATAAGATCTGCTACCGCTAATGGAGTAGAGTCGGATGGTGGTGTGACAACAATGGTGGCTCACGGCCATAGAGGGCATGGAAGGGAGACGTACCAAGACCGGAGTGATGAAAACAATTGAGTGTCAATCCTGCCCAAGGAAGGAAATTTGTCCATTTGGACGGCTTGTCTGCTATAAAAGCATGCAAATATTGCTTAAGAAATCTATTGCAGACCTCCATCTGACCATCTGATTTAGGATGATAAGCGGGTGAAAAATGGAGTTTTATCTTGCTCAAATGGAGCATGTGCTCCCACGTTGCACTCATGAAAATAGAGTCTTTGTCCGAAATAAGAGTCTTGGGAAAACCATGGTACTTAACCACCATGTCAATAAAATATCAGGCAACCCTTAGAGCATCAAACTTTTTCGATAATGGCGCGAAATGAGCATACTTAGTTAAACGGTCGACGACAAACATGGTCGACGACAAACATAATAAATGTGTAACCCTGCGAATGAGGGAGACCGGTGATAAAATCCATTGAAACGTCCTCTCACACCTGCGACGGAATAGGCAAAGGTTGAAGCAATCCGACTGGACGTTCGGTCTAATATTTGGTAGTTTGACAGTCAACACATGACGTGACAAACTTCCGGACCTCTTTACGCATCCACGGCCTAAAGGTGCGTTCTACACCAGGTACTCAACAGTCAGAGTGTTGTGGTGCAAAAAGCAGACGGGCACAGTTTGGTGAAGCGGGATCAACATACACATGTCGCTTAAAATAGACCAATCCATCACAAAAAGAGAGATGCGGCGGTGTCGTCCTTCGCAATAGCTGTGATAATTGCCGTGAGGTGGTCCGAAGCAGCAGTTTCGGTATGCAAGGACGACAACAAGTCAGGCAGCGAATGAGCCGCAAGGGGTCAGTAGCAGTAGCAGTCAGGCAGTGTCCTGGTCGGCGTTGGGGTCTCCGCGTGACAGTGCATCAGCACGCGATTTGAAGAATCTGTTTTGTACTCTATATGAAACTTTTAGCCCATTAATTTCCTCACATGTAAATGTTGATCCAGCGTTTGAATAACTTGTTGGCGAAGGTCCTTGAGACTCTTTTGATCACTGTGGATAACAAATTCGCGACCCAACAAATATTGTCACCATTTTAGGACAACCTCCACAATGGCGTAGAGCTCTTTGTGATAAGTAGAGGCAATAACGAGGCCCTAGTTTCTTGCCTAAATAAGACAAGTGATGGCCATCATGAAGTAAAACAGCCAAATGCTGAAATCCGAGGCGTCGGTTTCCACATAGAAAATATCATCAAAATTTGGCTAAAAGGGTACATTGTTAAATTCAAGGCATCAAAGTTATCATTTGTTGCTCCAGGCCAATTGAACGAATCCTTCGTGATCAAGTCTGTGTGAGTGGGGCAGCAATCATTGCCTAATGAATGACAGTAATAACCCATCAAACCCAAGAAGCCATGCAATTGCTTGATTATGGATGGAGTCGGCCATGCCATCATTGCGTCGATCTTGGCTGGATCAACCTTAAAGCGACCATCTGTGATAAAATGATCCAAGTAATCGACTGTGGTACTGCAGAAAGTACACTTAGAGAGCTTCACAAAGAAGAGATTAAAAGCCAAAGTCGACAAAACTTTCTCTAGATGAGCACAATGTGCCTCCATAGTGGGACTATATACCAAAATATCATCAAAAAATACAATAACAAATCGAAAGATGGAATTCATCGCCGCTTGAAAAGTCGACGGAGAATTCGTCAAACCAAAGAGCATTACAAGAAATTTGAAATGGCAATCATGGTTTAGAAAAGTCGTCTTGAAAATATTATAATGGTACATGCGAATCTGGTGATAATCTGAACGTAAGTCCAACTTGGTGAAGAACTTAGCCGTGACCAATTCATGAAACAGTTCATCCACCGTGGGAATAGGGAAGTGGTCAGGAACCGTTGATCGATTCAAAGCATGATAAGCGATGCAGAATCGAAATGGATTTCCCTTCTTTCGAACCAATAACACCGGCGAAGAAAAATGCCATTGGCTAGATTTTATAATCCTTGTTTTTCGATCTCCTGTTTTTGAAAATAAGGGTGCTAGTATGGTCGAACATGTTAGAGTTTTGTATACTAGAAATCACCTTTCGAGTGATTGGATACCGTAATAACTTTTATTTTATTTTCCAAGGAATAAAACAGATTATTTTTATCATAATGTTGTTATGTTTTACATTTAATGGTTGTGTTACTACATGTTTAAATGTATAAGAAACTTAACAAAGTCTAGGTCTTTGTTTTAGTAGACC
>NW_024599339.1:0-14245 GCF_004379255.2 Salvia splendens | reverse complement strand
GTAAAGTCAAGTCAAGTGTAATTAAGCTTCTATAAGAGTGTAATTAGGTTGTGGAATTAACACTAAGCAGTGGAAGACATATAACGACAAATACGACTATGTTATAATGTTGAAGAATCAAAATGCTAATTTAATGAGCTAAATCTTAAGAAGAATCATTTACAATCTTTTACTCTCACCAAAATTAAGCAGTTGTTCTTAGTATCTGTGATGATGTCAACAAATTAAGAATAGCATCTTTTAGCGTCTCTTGTCTGAAAACAATTTCATATTTTTATCTTCATGATCATCTATAGCAAAATATATAGCTCATAACAATATTAGAACGCAATCGTTGACGTTTTTGTGGATCATAGATATCGAAATTAAATAATTGGTGATACACCCGAAATTAACTTGTGGATAACCATCTAGTTTAAAGATTAATGCATCAATTTTTGTATAATCACTTGTTTTTGTATATGTTTACGTAATTTAATTACACAAAAAGTTCATAATTAGAATTCAGTTTGTATCCCAAAAGGATAACATGGAAATCTTGGGGTGCAGACAACCTACCACTGGGCGGCTTGCATGAAGATTAATTAAATTCAAATATTCCATGGTAAGATGATAAGATCTATATATATGGAAACATTGTAGAATATTTGGTAGATAAGAGTTTCATGGCTCCGACATGATTTACATGTTGTACAAATATCCATGGATTTTATTCCTTCTCCTAATGCTAATGTTAACTTAGTCGAGCTACGAATCACTCGATTCTATCTCCCTAGATTTTGTTCCCTCAAAAAGTTCAAAAATATTAATTAAATGAAAAGGACGAGATGTTGTTTTGAATATTATTATGGTTTTAATTCGAAGCATTTAAATGTAATAGTGATACTCTAGTATATATATGTTCGGGATTTCTTTCACTATCATGGATATAGCAAGAATAGAGCCCAATTCTTGGATATTCTGAAGTTCACCTACACAGCTTTCATTTCCAATAGCCTAGAATAAAGCCACTATTGAAACTTGGGCTATTAGAGTGTCCACAGTATGACGGAACAGCAACGCCACAACCATAAAAAAACTTGTCTGCCTAATCAGCACAGCCACAAAAACTTGTCTAGCCATAATGACAGTCACAAATCACATTATTTTTATCAATTATTGGTATATTTTAATTGGACTAGAATAAAATTAATAAGACAAAACTAATTAGAAAAAAAAATAATATATTAAAAAAAAATTAAAACCAAATCTTCGTTGTATTATAAATATTGGAAAATTATACAACGAAAATTATCTAAAAAACACTTAAAAAAACATCGGTGCCGCTCACTCAGTGGCATCCTCGGAATCCGCCGCTTCATCTCCATCCCTAGCAGCCTCCATCCCCATCTCCATCTGCCACTCGGTGGAATTGTAGTGTAGATGTGGATGTGTGAAGTAAAAAATGAGATGAATAGTTTGTATTTATTGAAATAAAAGAAAAAAAATCAAAAATCTGCCGCCGCGGCTGCACCGCGAGGACGCCGCCTCCGCCCCGACCCCGCCGCGTTCCTGGCTGCAGTGGCGGATCCAGGGGCAGGTGGGGCGGTCGCCCTACCCGACCGTCCTGAGAGCCTAAATTTTTCATTGAATCAAGCCGAAAATAGCATATCCGCCCCCTCCGTAGAGTGTAGAAATATTTTTGTTTTCAATAAATGTCTTATAAAATGTAGTAGTTCAATGGTTTGGTTGTTGGATTTTTAACTAAGATGTCTATGGTTCAATCCTCAACAAAAACATTTTTCATTTTTCATTTTTCATTTTTTATTTTATCCATTCATATTTCTTCTTATTATCAAAATAATACCTTTAAATACTTTATGTAATCTAAACTTTTACTAAGTTGCATATTATGTTGTTATATTTATTCTTTAGTTAAAATCATTTTTAATCTTGTGTTAAAGTCTTTTATCTATAGTACTTATAATTTGGTCCATGCATCTTAATTATTCTCTATGTAACAAAATAAACATTTTAAATATTTTTGAAATATAAATATTTAGTGCTCTACTTATATCACTTTTGTATATAATACAGTGATTTAAAATGTACATATATTTACAATAATTTTATATATTTTAAAATGAATAATACATATTTGCAAGCTAAAGCATGTTTATATTTATATATTTTTTTATTTTAAAATGAATAATACATATTTGCAAGCTGAAGCATGTTTATATTTTATTAATGAAGCTAGTGCTACTTAAATATTAATATAATATTTATTTATTTTATTATTAAAAAAATATTAAATTAAATATTTAATATTTAAATATAAGTTCCCCCCAGCCATTTTCGGGTCCTGGATCCGCCACTGCCTGGCTGTTCACCACCGCCGCGGCTCCCCTCTGGCTTACAATAGGGCGCTGCGGCGCTCTACTGTGGACACTCTTATACTTGGGTATGGCCGACATATATGTGACTGATGGTTTGGCGAATTTTTGATGGTGATGAATGCAGGAAAATACAGATCACGATACCGAGATTTACGTGGTTCGATTTACTGAGGTAAATCTACGTCCACGGGAAAAAAAGAGGGCAGAGTTGTATTGCTTGATCTGTTTTCTACAGCTTACAATACAGACTTCTATTTGATATTTGATCTCTAGAGAACTTAACCCCAGCCTATCTGATCTAAGTTCTATTTATACATTCAACTAAGATCGTGGCTTGCATCACCACTAATGATGGTTGAGGATGTCGTGGAGGTCATGGAGATCCTGCATGGGTCCACTACCTCTTTGTTTGGTCCGCTTATCCCGCATGAGATCCTGCATGATTTGACACCACTAAATAGATCGTGTAGTGGTCATGAGATCCTGCATGGGTCCACTATCTCCCAGTTCGGTCGAATACTGAGACCGAACTGCTGAACTATTGCCGAGCAGCTTTTGCCGATCTGAGAGTAGAGCTTGATTGTAGTCGAACTCTTTGGTAATGCCGAACTGATTGGTCGGCGAGCTGTAGGCTGGGGCCGAACTCTTTGGTAATGCCGAACTGATACTCTTCCTTGGGCTTTGGGCTGATGGGCCGTCACTGCTATTGGGCTTGTTTAGTCCGTACTCCATCACTACCCCCCCGAAAAGCGAAGTGAATCACTTCGGCGAAGCGAGTCACTTCGGCATTCTGGATAAAGGTACGGGGGAGGCTGACGTCAGGGGACGTGCCTTGCGCGTGACTGCATTAAATGCGACAGTAAAATCCGGCCGTTGAATCCTGAAAAGGTGGGATTCGAAACGGTGCGATGATTTTGAAATCTTCTCCGAATCTGATAAATACGCCCTTTCTTCATCTTTGAATACTTTTGCTATTGCTTCTTCTGCACTCTGTCTCTTTTGCGTAAAAATTTCCTTCCGCTTTCAAGAATTTCTTCAGAATTTCTTCAGATTTGCAAAGAGTAAGAACCATGTCTTCTTCTTCTTCTTCTGAGTTAGGTAGCGGTAGGAAAGGGGGCAAGGGGTCTTCTAGCCGGAAAGAGTCCGGGGAGAAGACTGTAGAATACTTTCACAGCGTCTTGAGTAAGGACACCGTGATATCTCTACACGAAAAATATCTTCTTCCCGGGGGGAAGGCGGTGGTTCCCGACGATGATCATAGGGCTAACGACCCGCCGGAGGGTTATGCCACCGTTTACGAAGCCTGCTTAGAATGCGGGCTTCGTTTCCCTCTTCCCCCACCTTTTGTAGAGCTTCTTGATTTTTTTCAACTCCCTTTAGGTCAGGTGACTCCGAATTCTTGGAGGCACTTGTCGGCTTTTGCTGCCGAACTCCGTAGGCTAGATAAGGATCTGTCTCTGCGGGCAATCCTTAATTTTTTCCAGTTTAAAAGGAAGGGATCTTGGTTTTACTTGATCCCCTTACAGCCTTTTAGGGCCTTCTGCAAAACCAAGTGGCCGAAATGGCAAAACCGTTTCTTTTTTTATAATAGGACTTCGGCTCCGGGCTTTCCTTGGAGAGGGCCGAAGTCCGTGATTCCCATCCTCGGTTAGAACCGTTGGCCGAGCTCGAGGGCGAGCTCAATAAGATTCCTATGATTAGGAAACAATACTCGGAAACTGAGCTCGTCAAGGGCGACCTCGTGTTCAATATCTCGTCTTCGGACGAAGAGACTGAGGGTGAGGATTTCTTTTTTATGCCTTACTGCTTTAGCGGCGAAAACTAACCTTGTTTCCTTGTTTTTCGGTAGTGAACATATTGAATAAGCTGAGCCGCAAATCTTCGGAGTCCAAGGAGCCGGAGAGGCCGAAAACCACCAGCTCGGCGTCTGATGCCGAGAGGACTCCGAAGAGGCAAAAAACCTCTTCGGATCCGAAGAAGCCGGAGTCGACTTCGGCAAAGGGGAAGGGGAAGCCCAGAAGCCCCCGAGAGCGCCAGAGAAAGACGTGGTCTTGGCGCCTCCTTCGGAACATATCTGTGAGCCTTTTTATGGCCCACGGACTTCGCCGAGGTGAATTCTCTTCTTGATTTTCTGGCCTTGCTTTTTTCCTGTATTTTTTGTGGCCCTTGTTGACTTTTTCTTTATCCATTTTCAGAGGAACGATATGCTCTCCAAGCTCGTCGCCGTCGAACTCTCCAAAGCGTCCAACGACTATGCTGAGATGCAGAGGAAGTTGGCGGCTGCTTGTCATCGGGCCGAGCAGGCTGAGGCCAACTTTGAGAAAGCCAGAGCTGCTAGGATTTCGGCCCAGGATGAAGCTCAGTTTGCCAAAAACCAGCTCGTCATCCAGCGAGAGCAGACGAAACGGAGGGATGCTGCTGCCGTGGTTGCCCAAGGGAGGTTCTCCGTGCTTTCGCGGAGAAACTCTTTCTGAGCAACCAATTTTCAGCCTTTGTCGGTGATCTGCTGAAACTGATGACCGATAAAGCCGAGCAGGGTCCCGAAGTCATCCTGCCGCTGTACGGCCGAGAGATAGCAGCTCGGCTTCAGAGTCTGCCGGTGCTTGAGGAGCTTGCTTCGTCCTCGGTCCTGCTTTCTGCAGACCAAGTTCGTAGTTGCCGAGCTGACCGCGATGAGAACATGGAGGCTATCTTTGCCTCCATAGGGTCAGTTTCACCCGCTCCAATTTTCCATGGAGAGGGTGAGACCGAGCAGCATGAGCGGCAGACCGGCGATGAGCAGGCCGAGCAGGAGGCGCAGCAGATCGGCTACGGTGGCGCCGAGCAGGCTGGGGAGAGCAGGGAGGCCGAGGCTGAAGCTGAAGCAGACAAGGAGAAGGAAGCTGAACCTCACCGAGAAGGCGGAGACGAAGCTAGCGGAGTATGATTTCGTCTTCCTTCTCTTAGTTTAGTTTCTTCCTTCTTGTAAAACGGCCTTGAAGCCCTTGTGTAAAAAAAATTTTTTCTTATGAATGAAAAAATTCTTCTTTCTGCTCTTGTGTCTTCGTATAGCCTTTCGTACTCTCTTACTCCTGTTGTGGTTTACTACCTGCTCAGTAAGCTGAAATGCCGAACTGACGTAGCTGCTTTGTATTCTTAACTCTCAAGGAGCTGGAGGTACTTCACTGGAAGCGGCTGTACTCTTCGGCTTTAGACGAAGCTGAGAAAAGAGCTATAGCTGACCAGATGAAGAATGACGAACTCTTGGCTCGTTCAATGAAGCTGGAGGCCGATAATAAGGACTTAGAGTCCGAAAAGAAGGATCTGGAGGCCGAGCTGAACACTGCCGTCGCTGAGAGGACTGCGTATGAGGATTTCATCTGCAGGCGGGGGAATGACCATCTCTGAAGTTCAGGAACGAGTTGACGAACTGTGGGAGGAATATCATGTACTCCGGAGGAACAATGCGCTGGAGAGCTCGGCTTGCCAACAAGTCGTGAAATCATTGCGGCGCTGGGCTTCTCGGTACGACATCATTCTTTCCCGGCGTCCCTCAATCGAGAGATTCCTTAGGCATTTCCCGTCAACAGATGCTCACACTCCAGCTCAAACCCCTGATTCACTTGCTCAAAACCTTACTCCAAGTCAGCAACGAACTCAGGAACAGCCGGAAACGTCAAGACAAGGACGGACTGAAGTTCGTAGAGGAGCTGTGATTATGAGTGAGCAAGATCAACAAATGCTTCGTGAAGAGACTCTTCGCCGCCGAGGTGCTAGGCTTCCCGGGCTCAGAGAAGAGGTGGTAGGTCGATTAGAGCATCTCGTCGACCTGCTTATTCTTCAGCTGCCGGAACGCCCGAACTCGGCTTCACGAGGATTTTGTGAATAGATGGCTCAACTTTAGCAACCCTGGACAGTAGAATAGTCCTTTGTAATAGCGTAACGCCATCTCGTAGGGTAGCGGAGTTGTATGCCGAACAAGATTTGAAAAATGAAATTTTGTTTTCGCTTCTAACACTGTGTATTTACAGCTTAGCGAAAAAATTTCATCGTACTTGTCCTCGGTCTTATGAAGTAAACTTCTTTGACCGGACTTGGTCCTTGGTCTTATGAAATAAACTTCTTTGACCGGACTCGTCTTTGGTCTGATGAAATAAACATCTTTGACCGGACTCGTCTTTGGTCTGATGAAATAAACATCTTTGACCGGACTCGTCTTTGGTCTGATGAAATAAACATCTTTGACCGGACTCGTCTTTGGTCTGATGAAATAAACATCTTTGACCGGACTAAGCTTGTGTCCTAATTTGGCGAGTTTTATCGCTTGGATCGGACTTTCCGTTGTCCTAATTTGGGGATCGGACTTTCCCTTGTCCTAATTCGGCGAGTTTTATCGCGTGGATCGGACTTTCCCTTGTCCTAATTCAGGCAAGTTTTATCGCGTGAATCGGACTTTTTGTTGCAGTTCGTTTCAGACGAAGTGCTTGATTCTTAAGCTGAATTGTGGTCTTGTATCCTCTTTAGAAGCTTGGACTTCACAATCGTTGGCTTATTGCAGTTCGTTTCAGACGAACTGCTTGTTTAAGCTGAATTGTGGTCTTGTATCCTCTTTAGAAGCTTTGACTCACAATCGTTGGCTTGTATATGTTCTAAGAAGGGGATCAGCCTTCGAAGAACAAGATACCTCAGTAACATTTGTAAGAGACGACACGCACAGAGACAGACAAAACACACAGACAAAACGCACAGAGACAAAAAAGACCAAGCAAACCAAAGAAAGCACATTGACCGAACTAGGACTCAAGACTGACTGACCGGACTGTCTCTTACAAATGGAACTTCTTGAGGTTGGAAATGTACCATGTTCGGGGTACTTTCTCCTGACACGTGAGTCAATTTGTAAGACCCTTTGCCGAGGACTTCTGACACCCGATATGGACCTTCCCATGTGGGTTCGAGTTGCCCAGCTTTTCTGCTCGGCTTACTTCGTTGTTTCTCAAGACGAGATCTCCCACTTGAAATTGCAGCTTTTTCACCCTTTGGTTATAATACCGGGCTACTTGCTCCTTGTACTTGGCTGCTTTTATGCAGGCCAATTCTCTTCTTTCTTCGGCCAGATCTAGTTCGGCTCTCAGTCCGTCATCATTCATTTCTGAGGAGAAATTTAGAGTTCGGGGACTGGGTATGCCGATCTCAACCGGAATCACGGCTTCAGTGCCGTACACCATCGAGTTCGGCTCCGGTGTGACTTCGGTCATTTCGCCTGCCTCTGACTCCGGCTGCTGTGATTGCTATGCTTGATGGTGCCGATCTGATTGCTCGGCACTTTTAAGCGCAATCTGCAAACACTTGCTCTTTTTTGATCACCTCGGATGACCGCTATCCCTCCTTTAGTGGGGAAGGAGTTCGGCGAGGAAGCCTCTGATCGCTATGATCGGGCTTCTTTTTGTCTTCTCTAGATGAGCTGTCTAAAGACCGTTTTCGACGGTCTGCCTCATCGGCACGAGAAAACTGGTCCGCAATGTCCCACATCTCTTGAGCTGTTTGCGGACTGCATTCCACGAGCTTTCTGTAGAGAGCTCCGGGCAGGATTCCATTTTGGAATGCCGAAATGACAAGTAGATCATTGAGATAATCTACTTGTAGGCATTCCTTGTGGAATCTCGTCATAAAGTCGCTGATCTTTTCGTCGCGACCTTGACGTATAGAAAGCAGCTGAGCCGAAGTGATTCGGGCTTCCGCTTTCTGAAAGAACCTCCTGTGGAAAGCATCCATTAGATCTCGGTAAGATCTAATGCTGCCTTGGGGGAGGCTATCGAACCACCTTCTCGCGTTCCCGATAAGCAGCTCGGGAACAGCTTGCACATATGGACCTCATTGAGACCCTGGTTCGCCATATTATACTGATAGCGTCCCAGGAAGTCATGAGGATCCACCAACCCGTCATAAGTCATCGACGGAGTTCGGTAGTTCTGTGGAAGGGAGTTCGGGTGATATCGTCCGAGAACGGAGTCTTCAATGCTCCGTACATGGCGAACCCGACATCTCTTCGGTATGGAGGAGATGGAGATCTCCTGTGATTCCGGTACCGAGGAGGAACAGGAACATGTCGGGGTTGAGGATTCTTCTTCCTGGAAGACACGGCACTACTGCGGTAGTGACTTTCATGTCTGGATGAGGAAGGAGAATCCACCGTTTTCGTCTTCGGCTCTTGGCTCTTTTGCAGGAAGGCTAAGAACTCATCCTGCTTCTCAGCCAAGAACAGCTTGACAGCCTCATTCAAATCAGGCTGCTGGGAAGACTCGGTGTGTGGACCTTTTGAGCGGCTTGTTCCTTCATCGTGAAAACTGGAAGTAGATGTCTCCCGAGGCTGTTTTCCGGACCTGCGGGCTGGACTAGCTTCCTCATGGTTTTCACGAACGGTATTACGGGTAGTGTGTGATCTGGTATGCATTTTTTTGGGGTGGAAAAAGGGTCAAAAATTCGCTTTATCACAAATTTGGTTCTCTGTTTCCCACAGACGGCGCCAGTGATGGTTTGGCGAATTTTTGATGGTGATGAATGCAGGAAAATACAGATCACGATACCGAGATTTACGTGGTTCGATTTACTGAGGTAAATCTACGTCCACGGGAAAAAAAAGAGGGCAGAGTTGTATTGCTTGATCTGTTTTCTACAGCTTACAATACAGACTTCTATTTGATATTTGATCTCTAGAGAACTTAACCCCAGCCTATCTGATCTAAGTTCTATTTATACATTCAACTAAGATCGTGGCTTGCATCACCACTAATGATGGTTGTGGATGTCGTGGAGGTCATGGAGATCCTGCATGGGTCCACTACCTCTTTGTTTGGTCCGCTTATCCCGCATGAGATCCTGCATGATTTGACACCACTAAATAGATCGTGTAGTGGTCATGAGATCCTGCATGGGTCCACTATCTCCCAGTTCGGTCGAATACTGAGACCGAACTGCTGAACTATTGCCGAGCAGCTTTTGCCGATCTGAGAGTAGAGCTTGATTGGTCGGCTTTTACCGAGCTGTAGGCTGGGCCGAACTCTTTGGTAATGCCGAACTGATTGGTCGGCTTTTACCGAGCTGTAGGCTGGGGCCGAACTCTTTGTAATGCCGAACTGATACTCTTCCTTGGGCTTTGGGCTGATGGGCCGTCACTGCTATTGGGCTTGTTTAGTCCGTACCCATCACTTTACACATTAGATTAAAGGCAATAATATTTTTGTTAGAATAAATATTACTTTTATTCATAAAAACTACTCCATGTATCTACCAAGAAAATAGATCCGACTCAACATGGAATTTAGTGAATGTCCGAAACATATAGTAGTAATTTTGAATGGATGAAGAGCTCCACTATATTTGAGTCGTTAAATGATTTGATTGTAGACATTGGTCTTTTTGTAAATAATGAGTTGTTAGAGAATTGAGTTGTATTAAGTGGATATGGCAATATGGGGTTATGAAAACTGATACATTTTTAATTGATGGTTAAAAGAAATAAAGCAAATTTATTTTTAGTGGAAAGGAATATTAATTTTTTTTTAAATAACTGTCACTGTGAACCATTAGTTCAAAGTCAGGGATCTAGCTTTTAGAAATTTAATTATAGTGAACAACTTCGATTAAAGAAATAACATTTATTCTTTGCAGTAGCATAGTTTATAAATAGTGAAATTATATACCACAATAAATTGTAGGTCAGAAATCTCACGACATGAATATAGACAAATTTAATTTTGTTTGATACCCTCATCAACACAAAGGGTACCGTGTACCCTTTTGTAATAAACAGAGGTGCATAGATACTTTTAAATTTATCAAAACGTGAAAACTCAAAATAAGATAAAAACTCAGAAGTGAATATTAGTAAAAGTCAATACGAATTTACAAAAGAGATTGTTTAAGTCATAACTGATCAATTCACTAGTGAAAAGGAAAGTTTGGGTCTATTTGAAGAGTTAATTTCAATCAATTCTCTTCATAATTGAGAAAACGAGTTGCAATAAGATCTTAGTTAGATGTGGCAAACATTAAAATCCAAACCTAGTAATAGATTTTGATATGAAAAAATCACATGTCAGCACAAGTTTTTACTAGCAGTAGTAGAAAACGGAATATTATCATACTCCCTACGTCCCAACTAAGTTGAGTCGTATTCCTTTTTGGAATGTCTCAACTAAGTTGAGCCATTTCCTTTTTTTAACAAAAAACAAAACATCTATCCCTTACTTTATTTCATCACCTATTTTACTCTCTCTTTATCTTTCCTATTTTATTCCTCTCTCCTACTTTCCAACACAATTTATTAATCTCCATCGCCCAAAATTTTGTATAAACTTAATTGGGACGGAAGGAGTACAAAAACAATAGATTCTAAAAATGAATCTCGTAAGGTCAGATATATCGGTCATTGTTAACGTCGTAGAGGCAATGCAATGACATTTGTTTATCATTGATGCTGTAATACAATATCAAAGATAGTATAACAGGAAAACATACTTTTCTATGTTTCAAATTTTAATAGCAAATGTTACTTGGGTTTTTATATTAAGTACAACAGTTTTTTATTTTTTATGACTAATATTATTAAAATATTATTGGACACATAACAACAAACACGAACCGACAGTCAGTATTGCGTGCCTTTATAAGGTCCGAACTGCGTCAAGTTTTTGTTCGATTAAAATTACGAAATCAAAATAATATTATTGCCATGTAGGCATGAACAATTTCATATACTCACTTAATATTTTCTATTTCGAAAGACCATGAATCTATTAATAACGAAGTTTTCAAGAAACCAAATAGGAGTATATTAGTTTAGAAGTCATCGATTTTTTAAAGTTGGAATAATTTGAGGAATTAAGATTTGCAAGAATTGTAAAATTCAAATGGCAAAAGTGTCATTTTCTAATGCGCTCTATTTGGTAATCAATCAAGTAAAAAGGTCGTTTCCCCCCTAATAAATGATGTAAATTATAAGCAATATAAAAGACTTGCAGACAAAGTCAAATGCATTATTAATTAAGATAATAGATATTGTGAAATCCATGTATAAGATTTGGTCTTTAATTGACGTATCTGCCCTTTTAGCTACCAAAACATGACACCAACATTATTAGATATATATAGTCAATAAGTTACACTGTCAATTAATCACATTATTCCCCCTCAACCTCATTTCTTGTAGTATTTACATATATAAGAATGCAATTATACTATTTAGTTGAAGATTAATTACAAGAACATATTTCACTGATTTATTATCAATGCGAGTGATTGGAAATTATGAAATAATTTTCATTCGATAATTTAAAATGAATGATAACCAAAATAATAAGGAAGATATTATTAGAGATATATTAAAGTGAATGGGCATTTATTCCCAGTACCAAATAACTAAAAGAGGAAATTATATATAAAATGTTTGAAAAAAGGTTATAAAAAAGTGGATAGAAAATAAATGCAGCAATCAGTGATTGGTTAGTGGCACGTGGAAGAAAACTGGCCGTGCGCTATGGAGTTGGTTTGTATAATGAAAGAAACTTGTAACTGATTTGCCGTTTAGCCAATGCCCAATTTAACATATTCATATTAAATCTTCTCAAACCTCTTCATTTCAACTGCCACTTTTTCTGCTTCATCTTTTAAATTTGCAACTTCTTTCATTACAACCTCAAATTCATACCCAACTAACTTCATTGAGCTGGCTTGGAAATAAAATATTTGTTTCATAATTGAAGTTTTGAACTATCCAAACCCAAAATCAGAACAATAAAAACTCGACCTATGTGCCTCGAAATGAGGTCAAATTATTAGGATGCTTCATAATTTTAACTATCCAAACCTAAAATCAGAATAATAAAAACTCGACCAATGTGCCTCGAAAGAGGGCAATTTATTAGGATGATTATTTAATGTATTATGAAAGTTATTTGGTAAATAAATCAATCCTAGCTATATACAATGTGCTAGAAATCTTCTATGGTTTTTTCATATATAAAATCATATCATATAATTAATGTGCATGATGCAAATCTTTATATATGAAATTAAGGCCAAATTGTTAAATTATTCACGACAATTAGATCAAATTTTGGTCAGTCACACATTTTTCAAAATCTGAAAGTTAAATCACGAAAGATGAAAATTTCGCAAGTATGTTATCCGCCTCATTTCAGGAGAAATATGCAAAGATGTGGCAACCGAATTTCTTTTTTTTATATAAAAAGGAAATGCTCAAGCGATCTGAGGAGGCGAGCACTGGGACACAATCCTCAAACCAAAAAACAAGTCTTATCTAAGCTAACAACATGAATAAAACAAAAGCCATAAACAACGGCACCAGGGCTCTAAGTACCAAAACAAACACGAACCCAGCACTAAGTCTACCTGCCACCGCAATCGCACAGACATACCTTATCGTGTGTTCCGTGCACCCATCCAGACCCTAATATCTTCCAAGTTATCCATCAAAAGACCTGGATGTGTCCTAATATGTTGTGGCAACCGGTATTAACCTTCTTTAGGTTGATACATGTTTATGTGGTGGGTGATGTGTTTAAATTGACTTTAAGACATCTTCGACATTTAGCCGGAAATGAGGCAGATATAACAAAACCTTTATATATATAGTACTATAAGGTTATGCAAATCTTCCATAATTTGATGATCCCATATGAATATCATATACTAAACCCTAAGTTGCTTTCTTTTAATTGTTGTAGTAATTTAGGTTGAATTGATCCCACATATTATTGTTTTCCAAACGTGAAAACTAAAGATAGAGTTGAAATTAATTATATGATTGGACATTTATAACTAGGAACTTCTGAATCGAACCAATAAATATGAATATAGGGCGCGCCCCTTAACCAAAATGGAAATAGTAAGATCCCTTTTACGAAAAATTGGTGAAATAATGAACAATTTAGAGAGAATAGATTAAATTGTGCATTTATTGGAAAGACATATCGTAATTAATGAATTAAAGAGAGCTGGAAAAAGAAGTTTCTCATAATAAACCTGCACAACATAACTCCCATATCATATTCATTTTGTCAGCACATCAATACTGAAAATGACAAGAAAAAAAAAATTTGTCTTACTGAAGCCAAATAATAATAATTTAATGAATATTATTTGGACTTCTAGCTGGAAAAAAATAAATTGCTAATTAATATTATTTGACCCTGTCTCTTGTGGATCTTTTCTAACTTGGATCGATCTAACTATAATCCAACCTATTCACTTTTTATTCACAAGAATAGCCTTTTTTATTCAAAAACAATGTCAGTTTTATTTAGAATAACAATCACTGTATGCGACAATTCTCATTAAAAACTGTCACTCATAGTTAGGGCTAACAATATACAGTATTTTTGAAAATACTAATATTATATTACACAGCTGCCTATTTTCAGTCAAAATTCTGGTCCTACTTATAAATAAATCAGCCACATGATTGTTGTTTCTTTCAGCAAAATTGAAGCGTCGCAATAAATATATGTTACACATAGGTTGGAAACATTTACACTTCATCTAAAAATGTGAAACTAGGAGGTGGGGTTGAAAATTAAAGAACCATGTGTGTGTGTGCGTGTGGTAATAAGTTTTGCCTGAATTATTTTGATTTGGGATTTATAATTGGGCAGGGGCTAATAATAACTTCATAACAATCCAAAATTCAAACTTTATAAATGATCATGGCAGGGACTATAAATAGTTTCGTCTCTAAAAGGACTACTTGATAAGAAAGAAGATAATTATTGACTGAATAATGATTTCTTATAAGAAATGGTTTTTTTTTTGTTTCAATCCATGTTTATAGGCAGATTAAACTTTTCAGTTAATCAATAAGCTTCTGA